>NW_027362777.1:10207500-10447500 GCF_046119375.1 Phyllobates terribilis
TCTGACTAGCAAAGAATGCTCCCAAACCCAATCCATTGGAATTTGTGACTCGAGTTACATTGGATGACTGTGGAAGACCGTTTCTCAGGGTGATTTTGGCAGAACAAAGTGCTGTGTTTCTCATTGATACAGGGGCACAATTAAGTGTTACTAACCTTGATTTGATGGTAAAATCAGAATCTCCAAGTTGTAATGTTATCGGATTCAGCGGAAAAGGAAAAACAAAAGCAAAGCTCGTTCCCAATGTTATGTTGGAAATACCAGGTTCTTTTAAAACAGAAATTGACATTTGGTATTGTCATGATTCTGAGAATATACTTGGCACAGATTTTATGCAGAAATTTGGATGGGTAATTGATCTAGGGAATCAAGTGATCTGGAAAGATTCTAATGGATGTAAACCTGTAGTCATTGACCCTAGTGAATATAGCCATGTTGGAAGTATTTGCTTGAATGATGTTTTGTGTCATCAGATCATTTATGGCCTGAAACTGGTGGTGATGAGGTACTGACTGAAATTGTACAATGTTTTCCTTCTCTTTGGGCTCAGTTCAGGAATGAGGTGGGTACAATGAAGGATTTTGTTGTGAATGTAGAAGGACGTGATCCTCCTCCACAGCGTCAGTATAAATTGCCTCCAGATTCAATTGGTTCTATGTATAAGATCAAACAGGAATTGCTAGCTCAAGGTGTCATACCTAAGGCTAACTCTGTAAGTAGCAATCCTTTATGGTGTGTATTGAAATCTGATGGTAGATATCGAATGATATTGGATTTGGGGATGTTTAATAAACATACTCCCAATGTTGCTCCCATTGTTGCAGATACTCATGACATGATGGCAAGGCTAAATGCAAAGACAAAATATTTCTCTGTACTAGACATCAGTAATGTTTTTTTCAGTATACCTCTTGAAAAGAGCTGTCAGTACAAGTTTGCATTCACTTTCTTGGATGAGCAATATCTGTTTTGCAGGTTACCTCTAGGAGCACATTTGTCACCTAGTGTTTTTCATCAGGCGTTGGTAAAGGTATTATCCAGATTTTCTAGGCCTGATTGCATACTGCTATATGTGGATGATATTCTGTTGTCTACTGAGGATAAGGAGTCACACGTTTCTCTTTTGGCAGAATTGTTTGAACTGTTGTATGACGCAGGGTTGAAATTTAACACTAAAAAGGTCAAATTGATGCAGACCGATGTCGGGTTTTTGGGAGTGTTGTTGAATCCTGGAAAAAGACCGCCATTGCAGGAAAGAATAGAGGCGATCGCTTCTCTCCCAATCCCAACCACACACAAGGCATTGTGACATTTTTTGGGTCTTGTAAACTATCCTAGGGATTTCATTGAGGATTTTTCTAATAAGGCCAGGCCTTTGTACGATCTTTTGAAAAGTGAAAATAATGATTATTTTGGTCCTTGAGGTGTTGAACAACAAACCTCATTTGAACAAATGAAAATGAATTTACAGAATGCACCTGCTTTGTCCACAGTAGATCCTTCAGCTCCATTTGCTCTACAAGTTCACCCATCAGAGACAGCGGTGTCTGCTGTTCTGTTACAATTGCAGGGAGAAGAGTGGAGAATTTTGGGCTATTTTTCTAAGCTTCTCTCACCTATTGAAAGAGGTTTTGAAACTTGTGCGAGACACTTGGTAGGCGTCTACTTTGCAGTCAAAGCAACTGAACACATTGTTGTTTTCAACAAAATCATTCTGCAAACTCCTCATTCTACATTAAAACTTCTCATTGAGAAAAATATCCCAGATGTGTCACATCAGAGATTTGCCCATTGGTTTCTGTCACTGTCTCCCAATCAAATTGATGTAGATTATAAAGCCAAAGTTCTTCCTCAGTTGATGCAATATGAAGGGCAAACTCATGATTGTCTCCAGTCCTATTCCATCACTTTTCAGACGGAAGGCAGAGGTAACTGATGAAGCAGTCTTTGTAGATGGGTCCAGATTCTATTCAGATGGGCACTATTATACAGGATATGCCATTTTTTATCCCACAAGAGGACAGGTGGTAAAACACAAGTTACTGAATCATTTTTCAGCCCAGAGAGCAGAGCTAGAAGCGGTAAGAATGGTGCTACAGCTGAATGAGGCTGACAATCAGTGTCCCATTGTAATCTACAGTGATAGCTCCTATGTTGTGAGATCATTGACAGATTACCTGCCAGTTTGGGAAAAAAGAGGCTATGTAGATTCTTCTAACAAGACTCTTGTACATAGTGACACACTGAAAACAATT
Source organism: Phyllobates terribilis (assembly GCF_046119375.1). Taxonomy (NCBI): domain Eukaryota; kingdom Metazoa; phylum Chordata; class Amphibia; order Anura; family Dendrobatidae; genus Phyllobates; species Phyllobates terribilis. The sequence goes on from NW_027362777.1 coordinate 10,209,756, forward strand.
TTTGAGATAGCTTCAAAAAACCCTAATGGTTTTGTTATTGTCAAAGTTCCTGCCCATAAAAAGTCTGATGATGAATTATCTGTCGGAAATGCAACCACAGATATGTTAGCCAAAGAGGCAGCCCTGACAGAAAAAGTGTTTGAGCCTGAACATCTCGAGGTTTCAGCAGTTCAAAGAACAGACAGGCATATCCCTTCTTTTGCGGAAGAACAAGAAAAAGATTCAACTCTTGTTGCTTCCCGGGTTGATCCAAAACCTCCCTTTGTTTGTGAAAATGGGGTTTTGTGTCATGACTTAAACAGGGACTTGCGTCCTGTTGTACCAAAACATTTACAGGATGAGTTCATGAGATATAATCATGAAAGCTTGGGTCATTTGGGTCAACAGAAATTGTTAGGCATTCTCAAAGAGAAATTTTACTGAGAAAAGATGGAAGAGACTGTGTAAAGTATTGTTCAATCATGTCTCATTTGTGCCCAAATTAATCCAAGACCAAAAGGACAGAAACCGCCACTACTGCGAACCGCACCTGCAGATGGTCCATGGTCTGCATTACAAATCGACTACCTTGGTCCATTACCATCAGGTAAAAATGGTCTCAGGTATGCATTCGTGGTAGTAGATGTTTTTTCTAAATGGCTTAAAATTTTACCTGTCAGGAAAGATGATGCTTTGTCTACAGCTAGAGCATTAGTTAATCATGTCTTTTGTACTTGGGGGATCCCAAGAATGATTACCTCTGATCGAGCAAGTCACTTCACAGGTAAAAACATGCGAGCAATTTGTACTATTCTAGGGGTACAACAACTGTTTCATGTACCTTACCATCGACAGTCTGCTGGTATTGTGGAAAGGATCAATAGAACAATAAAATCCAGAATTGCCAAAATGTTATTGGACCAAGGTAATACTTGGGTGGATGCAGTACCTTTTGTACTGTTGAGTGTTAGAGGAACAACTTCCTCCACAAGTCAGTTTACTCCTTTTGAACTAATGACAGGAAGGAAAATGCCATTGATTTTCCCACATGAACCATTTTTGTCCACACCTCAAAAAGATGCTGCTGCAAGGTCCAAATGGTTGCAATTGTTGCAGGAAAACTTGAAAACCATTCTTCCACATGCTGCATCAAGAATGCAGAGGATGGAGCCACCATATGAATCCAAATTCAAAAAAGGGGCTCTAGTCATGATAAAAACTTTCAGGAAGAGTGGACCTTGAGAAAGTAACTGGGAAGGTCCCTTTGAAATAATCGACACCATGGGACAAGTTATGATCCTAGTGCAACCAGCATCCAACGTGGTTAAAAATACCAGCAGACAACAAAAATTGTGGGTACATGTTGATCAATGCAAATTGTATATTGCAAAATAATGATACTGCATTTCTTTCAGGAAGAAATGGATTCCAATAAGAGCTGGAATGCGGAATACCATGTCCTTGATGGAAGGGATTCAACACCAATCCTTCAAGAAAAGAAAAAGTTTCCCAGGAAAAGCTACTATCTGATGGGAACCAAATTTCAGCTACTTTGTACTATTTCAATTGTGTTCTACGCAGAAGACATTTTATATCATGGAACAAATACTAGTGAAGTGAATGGACATATCAAAGGAACTTTACATTCACGGAAACCAAGAGGATCAAGTATACAAAATCTAATAGATGAAGACATACCGGACGATTCAGTAGATATTACTGGAAACATTTGCATGGGTTATGGTGTAAAATGCTGTATTGAGCTACACTTTATACACGACACTTAATATTACATGCTGCCATAGGACCTAAGTCTACATTTACACAGTTACAAGGAGATTATATACATAATAATAAGACAGGCACATGGGAATGTAATCCTACAGATGTGTTATACTGGAATATAGGGATAAGAGGTGAAGAGAAAGCTGTGTGGTCGGGTGATATTACTAATGATATGCTCGCAAAAGGGACAGTTAGAACATCCGAAACAGAGATTGTGTTAAAGACACAACTTTTTGGGAAAATTTTGGATCCTTCATTACTTTCTATTACAGAAGGAGATGAAGATTGGGTAAAAACATGGAACTTCCAGAGAACCAGAGAATCAGTACAAGTACAGGTATATGTAGTTTTTACAGTAACAAATACTATCGCTCCAGAAGTAAGGGTTGCACCACAAGCAATACATAGTCATGAAAATATGTCTCCTCTTTTATTAAAATGCAACACAAGGTTAGCGTTACCTCCCGAGTGTTAACATGGACCAGAAACAAATTATTTTTGGGAAGTTTTTCAAATGGTCCAACAAATGTTATACATAGAAGTCAATACGGGAATATGAGATGGTTGGATAAGAATTTTTTTTTTTCTCTAGATAATCCATCTCTTAAAGATTCTGGACTTTATTAATGTTGTGTTTTAACTAAAAATAATTACAAACAATGTAAAGATGTAAATTTTTTGTCAGGATTAGATAATGTATGTACACAGACAAGGCTTCAACCATCTACTCCTTTCCAAATCAATCAATTCCAATCTAAACCTCTATTAAGAGATGGAGTGTTGATGACTATGGTCTGGACTTTTAACATGTCTAGTTGGAAAATCTCACCCAGATATCCCCAATGTCAATCACATCTCATCAACATGGAGATGGGAATAGAACAATGGTTTGGGAAAAGAACATCAACACAGGTTAGAAGTAAGAGGGGGGTATTAGAAGGTAATTTGGGGGGATTAGGAACAGTGGTGAGTTTAACATTATGGACATACATACACTTAAATCAGATTTAGAAAATATTGGGTATATTGGAGGCAAAGGGGTAAAAATTTTGAAAAGTTTGCATCAACTCCTTGAGAAGATGGTTTTGAACACTGCTGCTGTGTTGGGATCTTCAGTGTCACATCTACAAGATGCTACTTTAGCTCTAATAGAAAGTGAACAGGAATCCCAAGTGGCCAGAGCATGTCTAGAAATTCAGATTGAATATTCTACCAATCTGAAAATGATTGCACAAGCATTGCAAAGTGGAATTACACCTTTAGGAATAATGAGAAATTTGATAAACACTTCGGCCAACATAATACGAATAACGAATATGGAGTGTGGAAGACTCACAGCTCGCACCCCATAATCACATAAAAAATTGCTAACTCACGATCAATATGAGAAACACAAGAGAAAGCTGAGTGTGCAGCATATAGAAAAGAGCTTTATTAGTAGAAGTATAAATATAGATACATCATATTACATCTATAAAAAATAGATACAAATAGGGAGACAATACAAGACCATAAAAATGCAACACGGTTACCCATAGTTAACCATAATAGCAGGACCATGTGAGGAAGGGAGGGGAGGAAGGGAAAGAGCGACCCATGAAAGTGTGTACTAAAACATATCAAATGGCAAAATGGGAGAGGTATATGCACAAGGATACCAATGCTAAGGATAATGATAGAAACATGTCCCTTATAATCCCCCTAGCGGGGTCAGAGTAGATGTAGTCCCTAATGTCAAATACACTCACCCGTAGAGTAGCCAAGGGACGCTCAGAGAAAGGGGAGGGAAGAGAGGGGGGGGGCCGGGGGACAAGGCAGGAGCAGACCAAGATGGAGGTTTGCAGGTTCCATCTTGGTCTGCTCCTGCCTTGTCCCCCGGCCCCCCCCCTCTCTTCCCTCCCCTTTCTCTGAGCGTCCCTTGGCTACTCTACGGGTGAGTGTATTTGACATTAGGGACTACATCTACTCTGACCCCGCTAGGGGGATTATAAGGGACATGTTTCTATCATTATCCTTAGCATTGGTATCCTTGTGCATATACCTCTCCCATTTTGCCATTTGATATGTTTTAGTACACACTTTCATGGGTCGCTCTTTCCCTTCCTCCCCTCCCTTCCTCACATGGTCCTGCTATTATGGTTAACTATGGGTAACCGTGTTGCATTTTTATGGTCTTGTATTGTCTCCCTATTTGTATCTATTTTTTATAGATGTAATATGATGTATCTATATTTATACTTCTACTAATAAAGCTCTTTTCTATATGCTGCACACTCAGCTTTCTCTTGTGTTTCTCATAATGAGAAATTTGCCTACAGAATATAATTTTGCGTTAAATCACACAGATTTGTGGGTAAATAAGTGGTTAGGATGTGAACCGAACATTTGTGTAGGAACATGGCTAATCCCAATATCTGGAAGAGAAGAAACCATAGTTCCTATTACTGTTCTCGGCATTCCTGTTAGTAATACACAATTACTATATTATCTATTACAGTACACAGATTTAGCATTTGATGGTACAAACACTGAACAATTAGACATATCGTCATGCTTACATTTTATTTCTAAGGTAATGTGTCTACCTGGACAGGATAAAGTCATTTATAACTCGTGTTTCCATAATCATACCTCATGTCATGCCAGAGTTGAGAATGTGCACACGATACATGACTTGTTGACCCCAATAAGCTCGAACAAAAATTTGTTTCCAAGTTATGTCTGAAAAAGAAGTTGTTTCTGCATTCTTCTCATCTTGTGTACATGCTGAAAATCTGACAATAGGTTTATATTGTATGGAGGGAAGTGTGAAAACTATCTACAAGAAGGAAGGAAGGATTAATATTACATCAATAGGGACAAGAAATCTGAAAACCTTCCAATACAGTTCAGTTTGTCACAAATAAATAATTTCCCTTGGGATATGTGGACAAATGAGATAAAAAAGACAAAGGTTTGTTAAATTTGCTAACAAAACAATTAAAAGAAGCTGAAATTGTATTCAGACATGAACAAGGCAATTTAAATGATATTGAACATGAGTGGACAACTATGTCAGGCTCATCTTGGTGGAAAAATCTAGGAAGATCAGTAACTAGTTGGTCACAGTCTTCAGCAAAAATGGCAGCAGGAAATGTATTATCCAATTGTAATCATATTTATTTTGATCTTGCTGTGCATTTTTTATCAGATTTTTATGTGTAAAATTAAGAAAATATACAAAAAGATAAAGACTGAAATGAAAAAGGAAGATAATATTTTAAGAGAAATGTTAAAAAAATATATATAACCTTTTTTAGTGAATTTTTATTTTTAATTTAGAAGCTTTTGGGAACTCTGATGACATTCAATACAGGTGTTGATACAAGGTTATCAGAATAAAGAATGAATGTGATACAAATGGTGAGAGAATGAGTTTAGGATTGATTATGATATGTCTTAAATCATAATCAGGGGGGACTGTAAAATATTAATATCTAATGATAAAAGTATATACATAAGCTTTAAAGTTCTGGTTCGAGCCTTACTTTCAAATATTCTAGAGAAAGATTGCAGTTATTCTGGGACCTTGGCAGAGACACCTGTTCTGTTTGTCAAACCTATAGGACTCTGGTCTATATGGGTTATTTGGAGATAACTAATGATCCTTTAAACGTCACTAGCCATATGTTTAAATATGCCAACACAAGGTAAATGTGCATGTAGTCAAAAGGCATATACCATGAGTTACTAGTTTTGTTCTAACATGGTAGAAGTTACTAATATACCAGAAAGTCAAGATATTGGGTTATGAAACTGGAAAAATAATCTCCATTGTATGTCTATGAGGCGAGATGGCATTCCTGTCCTCACTTCTATGCTCTTCCGTTGATGAGTGGTGCTTCATAGGTAGGTCACCAGGTTACCTCTCCTTATGCCACCACTAAGTTTATGACATGGGGGCCTGCATGAGCCATAGGTGATGGCCCCCCCCCCTTTTTCTTCATTGTGTTTCATCACTGTCATCCTTGTGGTGGCTGTAGGGGAGGGTGGACCATATTAACAAATTAATATTCTGGGGCACCTTTTGCACGCATTTTTACTTTAGCCTATAACCCTGATGTCGGTGGTTTTATAACTTAAGATTATTAGTGTGATCTGTAAGGGCATTGTGCAATTGGGCTGTCTCTCAGTATTATGAATTCATAAATTGTATACTTTTCCTACCATGATGTATTACACCATCCGGCACTATCTCCTTGTATTTATTCTATCTACATTGTGTGTTTTATAAAATAAAACATTGTTATTTATATGCAAGTAAATTTTCTGTGTTGTACTCCAATCTTTTCAACAAGTTCTTTTGCTCAGCTTGCACGTGGACAGCATCCTGTTCATTTTCACAGGGTACTGCCCACCCCCCTTTTGTTTTCATTAAGTGTGATTTATGGCAAACCTTTGTTGTTATCTGAGATGGTATATAAGTAGAGCAAGAAATGAATGGGCAGATGTCTCATACCTTGAGAATCTCCACCACGGACCATCTCATGCAATATACTTAAGAACTTATGAATGTTGCTTTCTCTCTTATAACCTAACTAGCTATTGAACCCATTCTACGCCCAGGTGGCGAGCATTTTTATTGGTATATGGTCTCCCATGCTGGTATGTGCTGCCCCCCTCCTGGTATTTGTGCTGCCCCCATCCTGTCCCCACCATCCTATCCTGGTATGCATGGCACCCCTCATCCCCATCCTGGTATGCATGGCACCCCTCACCCCCAATCCTGGTATGCATGGCACCCCTCATCCCCAATCCCGGTATGCATGGTACCCCTCATCTCCAATCCCGGTATGCATGGCACCCCTCATCCCCAATCCCTGTATGCATGGCATCCCTCATCCCCAATCCCGGTATGCATGGCACCCCTCAACCCCAATCCCGGTATGCATGGCACCCCTCATCCCCAATCCCGGTATGCATGGCACCCCTCATCCCTGTCCTGGTATGCATGGCACCTCTCATCCCAATTCTGGTATGTATGGCCTCATCCCAGAAACCTGGTATGCATGATATTCCTCAACCCCAATCCTGGTATGCATGGCACCCCTCACCCCCCAATCCTGGTATGCATGGCACCCCTCACCCCCCAATCCTGGTATGCATGGGACCCCTCAACCCCAATCCCAGTATGCATGGTACCCCATCCCTCATCCCTATCCTGGTATGCATGGCACCCCATCCTTCATCCCTATCCTGGTATGTATGGTATCCCTCATCCTGGTATGCGTGGCACCCCTCATCCCCAATCCCGGTATGCGTGGCACCCCTCATCCCCAATCCCGGTATGCGTGGCACCCCTCATCCCCAATCCCGGTATGCGTGGCACCCCTCATCCCCAACCCCGGTATGCGTGGCACCCCTCATCCCCCAATCCTGGTATGTGTGGTACTCCTCACCCCCCCAATCCTGGTATGTGTGGTACCCCTCATCCCCCCAATCCTGGTATGTGTGGTACCCCTCACCCCCCCCCCAATCCTTGTATGTGTGGTACCCCTCATCCACCCCAATCCTGGTATGTGTGGTACCCCTCACCCCCCCCAATCCTGGTATGTGTGGTACCCCTCATCCCCCCCAATCCTGGTATGTGTGGTACCCCCTCATCCCCCCCAATCCTGGTATGTGTGGTACCCCCTCATCCCCCCAATCCTGGTATGTGTGGTACCCCTCACCCCCCAATCCTGGTATATGCATGGTTCCCTCACCTAACAATCCTGGTATATACATGGTTCCCTCACCCCACAATCCTGGTATGTGTGGCCCCCTCATCACTTTCACACTGTACACACATACAAAAAAAATAAACACTTATACTCACCTTTCTTATCCGTACTCCAGCGCTGCTGTGTCCTGTTCTGCCGGAGGCCGGGGGAGGAGTGCGGCACCGGAGCACAGCAGTATCCGGCGCCATTTTGCTGAAGACACACTGTAAATGTGTCTTCAGTAAAATGGTGCCGGATAGCGCTATGCGCATACGCCGATCCGACAACTCACTCCTGCCCTGGTCTTCGGCAAAGAGAGGCGCCGCGGCAATGCTCCTCCCGGTCAGGTAAGTATGCAAGTATGGCGCGGGAGATCGCGGTATGCATTCAGTGTCTACGCATACCGCGATCTCCGGCGAAATACACTCCTCTTACCTGTAACGGCTGGATGCCTGCTTCTGTCTGGAGCCAGACTGTGCATCACGCATGCGCAGTCTATTGAGGCTTCAGACAGAGGGACGCATCCCCCGTTATATTATAGATACTTCTTTTGTGTGCTATGAACTATTTTTCCTTATTTTTGTAACCACTTTTGAATGAACCTTAAACAAGCTTTTGTTTTATCCACATAATTCAATATTGATTTCCTTCCTATCCTCAATGTACTCTTACTCCAATGTAAGCGTTATATTTTTAACAGTGATGGAAAAGTATCATAGTCTTTAGTAAGTGGGCAGCTCCTCACACCTCGTACACACGCGGCTCCGCTCCGTACACACGGCTCCGCTCCATACACCTCAAACACATGGCTCCGCACACCTTGTACACGCGCGGCTCTGCTCCGTACACACGGCTCCGCTCCATACACCTCAAACACATGGCTCCGCACACCTTGTACACACGCGGCTCCGCTCCGTACACACGGCTCCGCTCCATACACCTCAAACACATGGCTCCGTACACCTCGTACACACGCGGCTCTGCTCCGTACACCTCGTACACACGCGGCTCCGCTCCGTACACTTCGTACACACGCGGCTCTGCTCCGTACACCTCGTACACACACGACTCTGCTCCGTACACCTCGTACACACACGGCTCTGCTCCGTACACCTCGTACACACGCGGCTCTGCTCCGTACACCTCGTACACACGCGGCTCTGCTCCGTACACCTCGTACACACGCGGCTCTGCTCCGTACGCGTCGTACACACACGGCTCTGCTACATCCACACTGTAAACCCCTCCTGACCCCACACATAAACTTCAGCTCATCCAGCACCATGACAACCAGCACAGCAGAGTCCTGCATCCACTGAGGCCCCTGATCATGTGACCCCTGGCTCCTCCCCTCCTGTGACCTCATCACAGCTCCTGTGCGCACAGAGCAGCCATATATGTGGAGACCCCATTACTGGGCGCAGGGGGCATTAACCCCTTCAGCACGGAGACTCTTTTATGCCCCTTATGCAGGGTGTATGATGCCCCACACACGCCCCTTATGCACAATGTATGATTCCCCACAGTGTAATGCCCCCATTATGCCCCTTATGCAGGATGTATGATGCCCCCACACAGTGTAATGCCCCCATTATACTCCTTATGCAGGATGTATGATGCCCCCACACAGTGTAATGCCCCCATTATTCCCCTTATGCAGGATGTATGATGCCCCCACACAGTGTAATTTCCCCATTATGTCCCTTATGCAGGATGTATGATGCCCCCACACAGTGTAATGCCCCCATTATGCCCCTTATGCTGTATGTATGATGCCCCCACACAGTGTAATGCCCCCATTATGCCCCTTATGCTGTATGTATGATGCCCCCACACAGTGTAATGCCCCCATTATGCCCCTTATGCAGGATGTATGATTCCCCACACAGTGTAATTTCCCCATTATGCCCCTTATGCAGGATGTATGATGCCCCTACACAGTGTAATGCCCCCATTATGCCCCTTATACAGTATGTATGATGCCCCCACACAGTGTAATGCCCCCATTATGCCCCTTATACAGTATGTATTATGCCCCCACACAGTGTAATTTCCCCATTATGTCCCTTATGCAGGATGTATGATGCCCCCACACAGTGTAATGCCCCCCATTATGCTCCTTATACAGTATGTATGATGCCCCCACACAGTGTAATGCCCCCATTATGCCCCTTATGCAGGGTGTGTAATGCCCCCCATTATGCCCCTTATGCACAATGTATGATGCCCCACACACTGTAATGCCCCCATTATGCCCCTTATGCAGTATGTATGATGCCCCCACACAGTGTAATGCCCTCATTATGCCCCTTATGCAGTATGTATGATGCCCCCCAGTGTAATGCCCCCATTATGTCCCTTATGCAGTATGTATGATGCCCCCACACAGTGTTATGCACCCATTATGCCCCTTATGCAGTATGTATGATGCCCCCACACAGTGTTATGCACCCATTATGCCCCTTATGCAGTATGTTTGATGCCCCCACACCGTGTAATGCCCCCATTATGCCCCTTATGCAGTATGTATGATGCCCCCCAGTGTAATGCCCCCATTATGCCCCTTATGCAGTATGTATGATGCCCCCACACAGTGTAATGCCCTCATTATGCCCCTTATGCAGTATGTATGATGCCCCCCAGTGTAATGCCCCCATTATGTCCCTTATGCAGTATGTATGATGCCCCCACACAGTGTTATGCACCCATTATGCCCCTTATGCAGTATGTATGATGCCCCCACAGTGTAATGCCCCCATTATGTCCCTTATGCAGTATGTATGATGCCCCCACACAGTGTTATGCACCCATTATGCCCCTTATGCAGTATGTATGATGCCCCCACACAGTGTAATGCCCCCATTATGCCCCTTATGCAGGATGTATGATGCCCCACAGTGTAATGCCCCCATTATGCCCCTTATGCAGAATGTATGATGCCCCCACACAGTGTAATGCCCCCATTATGCCCCTTATGCAGGATGTATGATGCCTCCACACAGTGTAATGCCCCCATTATGTCCCTTATGCAGGATGTATGATGCCCCACACACAGTTTAATGTTCCGGGATGTACTAAAAAGAATGAAGATCAGGAATAAATAAAAAGAATGAACATAAAAACTTACAGGTCCAAACATATGGAGAGATATTATGGATTTCTTGTGTATCTTGCACATGGGATGAACATGAAATATATGAAGATTACAAGGGAATGAACACATTCCATATAAACAGGTGTATATTATATTCCTACACTACCGCCATCCCCCTACACACAGTATAATATTTCCACAGTACCGCCTGAGGTCCTGCAGTTGGAATAAGTCCTGAGGTTTTACAGTTGAAATAATCCCCCTGGGATTGGTTTTCCCTTTGGCTGCTCCCCTACATGTACAGTGGTGGCCAAAAGTATTGGCACCCCTGCAATTCTGTCAGATAATACTCAATTTCTTCCTGAAAATGATTGCAATCACAAATTCTTGGGTATTATTATCTTCATTTAATTTGTCTTCAATGAAAAAACACAAAAAGAATTGTCCTAAAGCCAAATTGGATATAATTCTACACCAAACCTAAAAAGGGGGTGGACAAAAGTATTGGCACTGTTTGAAAAATCATGTGATGCTTCTCTAATTTGTGTAATTAACAGCACCTGTAACTTACCTGTGGCACCTAACAGGTGTTGGCAATAACTAAATCACACTTGCAGCCAGTTAACATGGATTAAAGTTGACTCAACCTCTGTCCTCTGTCCTTGTGTGTACCACATTGAGCATGGAGAAAAGAAAGAAGACCAAAGAACTGTCTGAGGACTTGAGAAACCAAATTGTGAGGAAGCATGAGCAATCTCAAGGCTACAAGTCCATCTCCAAAGACCTGAATGTTCCTGTGTCTTCCGTGCGCAGTGTCATCAAGAAGATTAAATCCCATGGCACCGTGGCTAACCTCCCTAGATGTCGACGGAAAAGAAAAATTGACGAGAGATTTCAACGCAAGATTGTGCGGATGGTGGATAAAGAACCTCGACTAACATTCAAACAAGTTAAAGCTGCCCTGCAGTCCGAGGGTACAACCGTGTCAACCCGTACTATCCGTCGGCATCTGAATGAAAAGGGACTGTATGGTAGTATACCCAGGAAGACCCCACTTCTTACCCCGAGACATAAAATAGCCAGGCTGGAGTTTTCCAAAACTTACCTGAGAAAGCCTAAAACGTTTTGGAAGAATGTTCTCTGGTCAGATGAGACAAATATAGAGCTTTTGGGGAAAAAGCATCAACATAGAGTGTACAGGAAAAAAGAGAGGCATTCAAAGAAAAGAACACAGTCCCTACAGTCAAACATGGCGGAGGTTCCCTGGTGTTTTGGGGTTGCTTTGCTGCCTCTGGCACTGAACTGCTTACCGTGTGCATGGCATTATGAAGTCTGAAGACTACCAACAAATTTTGCAGCATAATGTACCTCAGAGGTCATGGGTCTTCCAGCAGGATAATGACCCAAAACACACTTCCAAAAGCACTATAAAATGGTTTGAGAGAAAGCACTGGAGACTTCTAAGGTGGCCAGCAATGAGTCCAGACCTGAATCCCATAGAACACCTGTGGAGAGATCTCAAAATGGCAGTTTGGAGAAGGCACCCTTCAAATATCAGGGACCTGGAGCAGTTTGCCAAGAAGAATGGTCTACAATTCCAGTAGAGCATTGTAAGAAACTCATTGATGGTTACCGGAAGCGGTTGTTCGCAGTTATTTTGGCTAAAGGTTGTGCAACCAAGTATTAGGCTGAGGGTGCCAATACTTTTGTCTGGCCCATTTTTGGAGTTTTGTGTGAAATGATCAATGATTTGATTTTTGCTTCATTCTCTTTTGTGTTTTTTCCTTGCAAGCAAATTAAATGAAGAGAATGTGTGATTGCAATCATTTTCAGGAAGAAACTGAGTATTATCTGACAGAATTGCAGAGGTGCCAATACTTTTGGCCACCGCTGTATACTCTCGAGCATGTATACATGCATGTAGGGGAGCAGGCCTTACTAGATATTGAGGCTTTGTACAGTAATATACCACATGAGGACGGTATCAGAGGAGTAAGTCGTTTCTTGAAATCAAGATCAATAGAGTGTAGCAGACATAATAACTTCATGGAGGATCTTCTAAAACTCACTCTTACTCACAACATATTTCTTTTTGACAGGAAGTACTTCCACCAGCTCAGGGGTACTGCGATGGGGAGCCCCTGTGCCCCCTCGTATGATATCCTATTCCTGGGCTCATAGGAGGAAACCACAATATTCAGGGATGATCATAAGTGATGGCATCCAAATATTGGGGTATTATATAGATATATTGACAACATTTTTATCATCTGGTCAGAGACGAGTGAGCAATTTCTTGAATTCGTCAGGAAACTCAATATCCATAGAGTGGGCCTTAGATTTATATCAGAGTTTAATTATTACCAGTTGCCTTTCCTGGATGTACCAATCAAGAAAGAACGGGATGGGACCCTAGGGACTCTCATCTACCATTAACCTATGAGCACTAATAAACTATTAAATTACTAAAAAAAAAACAAGCAATATCCAAGGGCCAATTTTTACAGTTGAGTAGAAACTGCTCTAATGTCACAGATATTAATATACAGGCAATAGACATGAACACCAGATTCAAGGAAAAAGGTACCCATAGTATATTTTGGATTCCGCACGATTATTTGCAGAAAAACAGGAGAGACAGACACTCCTCCATACCTAACCAAGAGAGCAAGAAAAATATGGGATAACACAAGTAATAGGAACTTGTCACAATCAGAATGACCATATCTTTAATATCCTCAGAAAACACTAGTATGTACTTGTGGTCGACCCGGACCTGAGGGTGCTGTGGGATCTGCTCCCACAATAACTTTCATAAAGGGTTGGTCAATTAGGGACCGTTTAGTGCATAGTTTCTATAAAAACCTGCACCCAAGTGGACTTGGCTAGATAGAAGAATCTGTGGTTTCTTTAGTTGTGGAGAAAGTTGTACATGTAATTGGATGAGACCATATAAATCTTTCTCGAGTTCATCTACGGTTGAAGCCTTTTTCCAGAGGGATTATTCCAACTGTAAAACCTCAGGACTTGTATATGTGGCCACATGCAACTGCCCCCTAGATTATGTATGCATGACCAAGAGGATTGTGGGGGGGCATTTGGGGGAAATACGCCATGGCCGGGACACCTCATTAGTGAGACACATGAATAGTGTACAGTACAGACCAAAAGTTTGGACACACTTTCTCATTTAAAGATTTTTCTGTATTTTCATGACTATGAAAATTGCACATTCACACTGAAGGCATTAAAACATGTGGAATTATATACTTAACAAAACAGTGTGAAACAACTGAAAATATGTCTTATATTCTAGGTTCTTCAAAGTAGCCACCTTTTGCTTTGATGACTGCTTTGCACACTCTTGGTATTCTCTTGATGAGGTTCAAGATGTAGTCACCGGAAATGGTCTTCCAACAATCTTGAAGGAGTTCCCTGAGATGCTTAGCACTTGTTGGCCCTTTTGCCTTCACTCTGCGGTCCAGCTCACCCCAAACCATCTCGATTGGGTTTAGGTCTGGTGACTGTGGAGGCCAGGTCATCTGGCTTAGCACCCCATCACTCTCGTTCTTGGTCAAATAGCCCTTACACAGCCTGGAGGTGTGTTTGGGGTCATTGTCCTGTTGAAAAATAAATGATGGTCCAACTAAATGCAAACCAGATGGAATAGCATGCCGCTGCAAGATGCTGTGGTAGCCATGCTGGTTCAGTATGCCTTCAATTTTGAATAAATCCCCAACAGTGTCACCAGCAAAGCACCCCCACACCATCACACCTCCTCCTCCATGCTTCACGGTGGGAACCAGGCATGAAGAGTCCATCCGTTCACCTTTTCTGCGTCGCACAAAGACACGGTGGTTGGAACCAAAGATCTCAAATTTGGACTCATCAGACCAAAGCACAGATTTCCACTGGTCTAATGTCCATTCCTTGTGTTCTTTAGCCCAAACAAGTCTTTTCTGCTTGTTGCCTGTCCTTAGCAGTGGTTTCCTAGCAGCTATTTTACCATGAAGGCCTGCTGCACAAAGTCTCCTCTTAACAGTTGTTGTAGAGATGTGTCTGCTGCTAGAACTCTGTGTAGCATTGACCTGGTCTCTAATCTGAGCTGCTGTTAACCTGCAATTTCTGAGGCTGGTGACTCGGATAAACTTATCCTCAGAAGCAGAGGTGACTCTTGGTCTTCCTTTTCTGGGGCGGTCCTCATGTGAGCCAGTTTCTTTGTAGCGCTTGATGGTTTTTGCATTTGCACTTGGGGACACATTCAAAGTTTGCCCAATTTTTCGCACTGACTGACCTTCATTTCTTAAAGTAATGATGGCCACTCATTTTTCTTTACTTAGCTGCTTTTTTCTTGCCATAATACAAATTCTAACAGTCTATTCAGTAAGACTATCAGCTGTATATCCACCTGACCTCTGCACAACACAACTGATGGTCCCAACCCCATTTATAAGGCAAGAAATCCCACTTATTAAACCTGACAGGGCACACCTGTGAAGTGAAAACCATTTCCGGTGACTACCTCTTGAAGCTCATCAAGAGAATGCCAAGAGTGTGCAAAGCAGTCATCAAAGCAAAAGGTGTCTACTTTGAAGAACCTAGAATATAAGACATATTTTCAGTTGTTTCACACTTTTTTGTTAAGTATATAATTCCACATGTGTTAATTCATAGTTTTGATGCCTTCAGTGTGAATGTACAATTTTCATAGTCATGAAAATACGAAAAATCTTTAAATGAGAAGGTGTGTCCAAACTTTTGGTCTGTACTGTACATTAAGGTGAAACCGGAAATATCTCCTTTTGCATCATTGAGGTGGTTAAACCCAATGTGAGAGGAGGTGATCACAATAGATGTATCCTCAAAATGGAAAGTGAGTGGATTTCCAGACTGGATTCACAAGCTCCAAAGGAACTCAATGAGCAAATTTTCTATGCCTGTGTGAATACAGCCCCATTCTGGATTACATTTTTGGATTTTATACTCTACCAATTGCTACTCAGAATTATTTCTTATCAGTTATATCCCACTTATACTGTTTAGTAACTAACAAGTGTGGTGATCCTTGTGAATCTCTAATTATGCAATAGGGGTCAAATATGACCATTTAGGAATATACTGTGGGCCACCATCCCATATTTTTTGTAGTGATAAAGTAGATCTACATGCCTATTGCATGATGGGAGGATGTGCAATAGTTGTTTTTAGTCTCCCATGACGCTGATCTCAGAGAGAGGATTTTTCATTTGATGGAATGCAATCCAATACCATATGCGCTCCGGCACGGAACGCAGACATCTGGGCATGCGCATTCGTAACAATGATCCTAGATGCACTCCAGTGTGGAATGATAACTACGGGCATGCACAGTCACAGGTACGAGTGAAGCAGCGGCAATCAGTTTTTTGTATTATTATTATTCTTATTATTATTATTAATTTATATAGCGCCATTGATTCCATGTTTATCTAGCGTTTCAGTGTAAAATACGTCACTTCCGGACATGCACACTAGGGAATGGACATTATTGGACTTCTAGCTCATGAGAAGTAGCATAGGTGCAGTACATTATTGTAGACAGATCCCGGTTCTTCTGCAACAACTCTCGACACTGCTGTTTCTGGGCCTTCGGTAGCGTTTCCGCTATTGCGACTCCTCCAACGTCACCTTCTGGCTTGCCCAGCAAGCATGGAGCTTCCACAGCCTCTCTATCTTGCCACGGCTTGATGAGGTTGACGTGGTATATCTGGTATGGCTTACGTCGTCCCTGTTGATGATCCTTGTAGTTCACTTCACCCACTTTTTCCACCACCTCATACGGCCCTTGCCAGTTGGCCAAGAACTTACTTTCCACCGTAGGAATTAGCACGAGCACTCGGTCTCCCGGATTGAATTGGATCACTCTGGCTGACCGGTTGTAGACTCTGGCATGAGCTTCTTGTGCCTGGAGGAGATGTTCTTTCATAATGGGCATCACCTTCTCAATCCTCTCCTGTATCAGAGCGACATGCGCAATGACGCTCCTGTGGGGCGAGACCTCCGCTTCCTAGGTTTCCTTTGCAACATCCAGGAGACCCCACGGATGTCAGCCATACAGGAGTTCGAATGGCGAGAACCCTGTAGAGACCCGTGGAACCTCTCGGATGGAGAAAAAGAGATACGGTAGGAGACAATCCCAGTCTCTGCGGCCCTTTCTATGGCATTCCTCAGCATACTCTTCAGAGTCTTGTTAAACCTTTCGACAAGTCCATCTGTCTTAGGATGGTATACTGAAGTCCTCACCTGGGAGAATTGCAGGACTTTGCATAACTCCCTCATCACCTTACTCATAAAGGGAGTTCCCTGGTCGGTGAGTATCTCCCTTTGGTGAGCCTGTTTGGGGAAAAAACGTGGACTAACTCGCAGGCTATACTCTTTGCGAAGGAGTCTCTCAGTGGAATTGCTTCAGGAAAGCGTGTGGCATAGTCCAGGATAACCAATATACACTGCTCAAAAAAATAAAGGGAACACTCAAATAACACATCCTAGATCTGAATGAATGAAATATTCTCATTGAATACTTTGTTCTGTACAAAGTTGAATGTACTGACAACAAAATCACACAAAAATCATCAATGGAAATCAAATTTATTAACCAATGTAGGCCTGTATTTGGAGTCACCCCCAAAATTAAAGTGGAAAAACACTACAGGCTGATCCAACTTTGATGTAATGTCCTTATAAGAAGTCAAAATGAGGCTCAGTATTGTGTGTGGCCTCCACGTGCCTGTTTGACCTCTCTACAATGCCTGGGCATGCTCCTGATGAGGCGGTGGATGGTCTCCTGTGGGATCTCCTCCCAGACCTGGACTAAAGCATCCTCCAACTCCTGGACAGTCTGTGGTGCAATGTGACGTTGGTGGATGGAGCGAGACATGATATCCCAGATGTGCTCAATCGGATTCAGGTCTGGGGAACGGGCGGGCCAGTCCATAGCTTCAATGCCTTCATCTTGCAGGAACTGCTGACACACTCCAGCCACATGAGGTCTGGCATTGTCCTGCATTAGGAGGAACTCAGGGCCAACCGCACCAGCATATGGTCTCATAAGGGGTCTGAGGATCTCATCTCGGTACCTAATGGCAGTCAGGCGACCTCTGGCGAGCACATGGAGGGCTGTGTGGCCCTCCAAAGAAATGCCAGCCCACACCATTACTGACCCATTGCCAAACCGGTCATGCTGAAGGATGTTGTAGGCAGCAGATCGCTCTCCACAGCGTCTCCAAACTCTGTCACATGTGCTCAGTGTGAACCTGCTTTCATCTTTGAAGAGCACAGGGCGCCAGTGGCGACTTTGCCAATCCTGGTGTTCTGTGGCAAATGCCAAGAGTCCCGCACGGTGTTGGGCTGTGAGCACAACCCCCATCTGTGGATGTCGGGCCCTCATACCACCCTCATGGAGTCGGTTTCTAACCGTTTATGCAGACACATGCACATTTGTGGCATGCTGGAGGTCATTTTGCAGGGCTCTGTCAGTGCTCCTCCTGTTCCTCCTTGCACAAAGGAGGAGGTAGCGGTCCTGCTGCTGGGTTGTTGCCCTCCTACAGCCCCCTCCACGTCTCCTGGTGTACTGGTCTGTCTCCTTGTAGCGCCTCCAGCCTCTGGACACTACGCTGACAGACACAGCAAGCCTTCTTGCCAAAGCTCGCATTGATGTGCCATCCTGAAGGAGATCCCACAGGAGACCATCCGCAACCTCATCAGGAGCATGCCCAGGCATTGTAAGGAGGTCATACAGGCACGTGGAGGTCACACACAATACTGAGCCTCATTTTGACTTGTTTTAAGGACATTACATCAAAGTTGGAGCAGCCTGTAGTGTGTTTTTCCACTTTAACTTTGGGGGTGGCTCCAAATCCAGGCCTCCATTGGTTAATAAATTTGATTTCATTGATGATTTTTGTGTGATTTTGTAGTCAACACATTCAACTTTGTACAGAACAAAGTATTCAATGAGAATATTTCATTCATTCAGATCTAGGATGTGTTATTTGAGTGTTCCGTTTATTTTTTTGAGCAGTGTATATTGATGTTGCCCACGAGCAGATTCAATCAGGGGCCAACCAATTTCCATATCAATTCTCTTGAATGCTCTACAATAATGGGCAAAGGCACAAGGGGACTTTGAAAGTGAGAGGTGGGGGCGGTTAACTGGCGTGTAGGGCAAGACTTGCAATACTTGATTCCGGGCCAATAGAACCTCTGCACAATCTGTTCCTGCTTTTTTTCCGCTCCCAGATATCCCCCCAAGACATGTCAATGGGCCATGTCCAACACCTTCTGTCTATAGGGGCCCGGCACTATTAACTGCTCTACTCGCACCTCCCTCACTTTCTTGACCCGGTACAACAACTCCCCACTCATCATAAAATGGGGAAATTGTGTCAGCCCCCGGCTCCTGTGTAACCCCATTTATAACAGTGACATTATTAAAAGCTTCCTTCAGAGTTAGGTCCCTATGTTGGGCAAACCCAAAATTCTCGCTGGTCACCCCTATCTCCGGAATGGCAGACTCGGGGGACACTACCTCCTTATCCCCAACAAGGACACAAAAGGGAAACCTGTCTGATTCTGGGTGTGGTGATACCTCCTCAGGGTTAACTGGTTTCTTATCTGAGCCAGCGAACCCAGAACTCTTCCCCCACACATCCCAGAACAAACAAAAGTCCCAGCCTATAGTAATTGGGTGCAACAAGTCCTGAACGACGCCGACCTCGTGGGACTCAGTACCGTGAGCCATTTCAATGTCTTCTCTGGCCATGGGGTAGTCCTTAGCATCACCATGAATGCACCGAACACCAACTTTTTTTCCCCGGGATCATTTGAAGAGGAAGGGTGGCCATCATAAGGGTCACCAGACTCCCGGATTATAGCAGTGCCATTACCTCCTGTCCGTTCACCTTCACAGGACATGCTTGTGGCCCCTCGCTGGGTTGACATTTCACACTGCAGGTCGGATAAGCATAATATGAACAATGGCGTCCTGTGCTGCAGTCCATCGGCTCAGCGGACAATGGGCGGCTATATGGCCTGTGCCGTGGCACCTCCAGTAAACAACATCACCTGTAGGGACCTTAGGCACCACCTCTCCCACCCCTTTGGACCTTGGATGGCCCACCCCCTTTTGAGTCTCCGCCCCTGTTGGGAACCCCAGTATGGAGTGGGCTGCCTTCCCAAGGAACCTTCATCCCCTGGTATCTCTCAACCAGTCCAACCAGGTCATCTGCATTCCAGGGATCACCCTGGGCAACCCAAGTCTGTATGGGCCTTGGCAGGGAGTGCACAAACCGGTCCATCACCACCCGCTCTACCATCTGCGCAGGTGTAGGGGAATCCGGTACCAGCAACTTCTGGACCAGGTGCAACAGGTCAAACATTTGAAAGTGAGGTGGTTTGTCCCGGTGATTACCCCAGCGGTGAACTCACTGCGCCCTGATAGTCATTGTCACCCCCAAGTGTGCGAGAATCTCAGTTTTTAGCTTGCCATACCCTTTGGCGTCCTGCAAAGCTAAAACATAGTACACCTTCTGGGGCTCCCCCGTCAAGTATGACGCCAGTACCTCTGCCCACTGCTCTGGTGTAAGTTTCTCCCTCTCAGCGACCCTTTCAAATACCGTTAGGAAGGCCTGAACGTCATCCACCAAGGTCATTTTCTGCAATGCCCGTTGTGACATGCAGAAGTAGTGCTGTTGCAGAGTGTGACATGCAGAAGTAGTGCTGTTGCTTTAAAAGCATTCAGCACCTATTAGCAGTAACACACGCACATGAGACAGGAAGTGTTGTGCTCCAGAAGCATCCAGCAACTAGAGGGGTTAACACAGTCACAGGAGTACAGTGTCCATTTTAGGACATGATCAGATATCAAAATCAAACATCATAATGATGTCAGTTTGAGGCTAAATACCCTGTCTGACAAGTGTTTCTGACAAGTGACTTTGATAAGTGACTTTTACAACTGTAATAATAATAAAAAAAAAAAGTCACTGTTCGCTGTTGGGACTTGAACCTAAAATTCTGTATCCAGACACCAGTGCACTAACCACTGAGCTATTAACTCAGTTGAAGAAACCTAGGAGTTCCATTTGGTTTTATGATTTTCAATGCAAATCTGATTGAAATTCATTGGGACTTATGCACAGACTGCAAGCAAGACAAATTCAAATGATGTTTGATTTTGATGTGTGAGTCTGATGTGTGACTTTCTTCAAACATCAGAATCATAATGACTTTTAGTCACCCTGAGTATTTTCATGGTTGATCTCATAAGACAAGAAAAGCTGCCAGCTACTATCACTTGCCTGGATAGCTCAATGGTAAGGCATCAGACTCTGAAACTAAAGTGTCACAGTTCAAATCCCAATAGAAACATTATTACTATTATTTTTATTTTTTTAACTATCCCTATTTAGCACACAAACTACAGGGGTGTTTTACTTTTAATATCTGACACTCTGATTGTCATCCTGACATGTTAAGAGTTTCAGACACGCTGTGTATTTGCATGGTAAATTACATAGCCAAAGTAAATTGGGAGGTACTAATTTACTACATATCTATTTCCAAGTGACTGTTCATTTGCATAATTTCTTAAAGGGGTCTAATGATAACATTTCTTCATTGTCAATTTTTCTTTCCAACCACCCAAGAACTGGCTGCAAACTTCCAATTTACTTTTGCTATGTAATTATTATAATTATATATCCCTACCTAAATAATCAAATAATGAACCTACAGTTTAATGGTAAGGCATCTGTGTCACATAGTTTTGGTTTGAAAGGATAATAGTAATAATAATTAATAATAAAAAGTTCAGTGTCCCTACAGGTTTTTCTTGGCTTATGGGATTAACCATGATAATACTTAGTAATTGTGATTCTTATTCTGATGTGTGAGAAAAGTCATCAGATATCAAAGCCAAGCATCAGTGAAGTTTGTGTGCTCGCCAGTATCATTTAAAAAACAAAAGTTTATTTTTTCTGCACCAGGGATTTAAACTCAGAACTAGTGATGGGCGAGCACTAAAATGCTCGGGTGCTCGATGCTCGGGTTGAGCACATTGGAATACTCGGGTGCTCGACCCGAGCAACGAGCCCAATGTAAGTCTATGGGAAACTCGAGCATTTTTCAGGCGGCTCCCCCCCTGGCGGTCTGTTTTTGATCAAAAATAGCATGAAAGCTATCCCACCATGGCAAAGTGAACCCATTCGGGATAGTCCTACTCTGTATAATATTAAAAACCTTACCATGTGTCAAAGCCTCAAACTTCTGTGTGTGAATCAGACATGAGATCTAATGTGATAGAAGATTACAGTCCAGGGAAGACGGGAAACATTCATATAGACGGCCCGTGGAGATGTAGTCAGTGAAGCACTGTGGCTAAATATGTTTCTAGAGCCATAGTAGAAGATGAAGATGTCGTCCTCATCATGAAGTAGTTATTTCTCATGTTACGTGTAATGAATATCTCCTGCAGTATTGCTAATGCCGATTGCAGTGTCGGTAAATAAGACGAGAATTAGCTTTATGGAAGATGAGTCTATGAGAAACGTGTTCAGCTCCAGACTCCAAGGAAGAAACTGCTTGTTGTCTATGGCCTAAAATATATAGGTTTTATTACTAGATGTAAAGCAGAAAACTAAATACTGTAAAATAATATATCTCCTCATATGTTTCCCTTTATTATTTCCAGTAATTGTATTCTTACACAGGATTTTTATGATGTTACATAGGCTCATCATCTTCTCATTCAGGTTCCTACAATATCAGATCCTCTCAGTGAAGATCTATTAAAGAGAATTTTCCTTATGAAATCATCAAAGATGGATTTGGACAGAGACAAGATGACAGAGAGGATATTACACCTCACCCTAGAGATCCTCTTCCGGCTTACTGGAGAGGTGAGAGATTCTGATGACATCACATTACATCATTCTTATCTATGGGAATAACAGATGGACAAAACTGGAGAGATGAGGACTCTGGAAATGTCTGTAGTGAGTTTTATTAATGTGTCTCTCCATAACCAGGATTACACAGTAGTGAAGAAAACCTCTAGTGACCGCCATCAGGTCCATGTGTCTGAGGAATGGGAAAGACCCCTGAGCCCAATCACAGGGCCTCCATCTCAAGCCTTGATACATGAGGACATCAATGACCAGAAGATCCTAGAACTCACCTACAAGTTGATTGAGCTGCTAACTGGAGAGGTGACACTGCTGGGAATACTGGGATATTATACAGTAACACAATGAAAGGATCGGAGGGATGACTGTATCATTGTATGTGTCAGGTTCCTATAAGATGTCAGGATGTCACTGTCTATTTCTCCATGGAAGAGTGGGAATATTTAGAAGGACACAAAGATTTGTACCAAGACGTCATGATGGGGGTTCCTCAGCCCCTCACATCACCAGGTAATAGACAGGACTAAATACACACGGACTATAATTATCTATATGTAAAGAATGAATTCAGTCCCTGTATGTGTTTCCTCCAGATCTATCCAGTAAGAGGACAACACCAGAGAGATGTCCACGTCCTCTTCTTCCACTGGACTGTATACAAGAAGATCCCAGTGTTCCTCAGGATCATCAGGTAGATGGAGAGAAGGTGTCATGAGATCTCCCCTATGATGTGTAGACGGCTGTGAAGGTTTTGTGTTCAGTCTTGTTTTATCCACCAGTATTATGTGTTTTCTATTTGTGTAATGAGAACGGTGGAGATGGCAGGATTAGAGCCGATGATAGATGTGACTTTTACAATATTTGTTTCAGGGTGAAGATCTGACCCATATTAATACTATAGAGGCATATGTAAGGGGTGATGAGTGGTGTAAAGAGGAGATTCCCACATATGACTATCCAGGTGAGTAGTGACCACTGAATGCACAGAAGTTACAGATTCTTCTCAGTCACCGGCTGTGGCTGTTTTATCAGTGGTGTAGTCCGGCCGTATCACAATCGTGTGATCACCATTTTGCCTCTAGACCACAACATTCTCTTCCACCCAAAACTGTTCAAATGATTTTGGGCATTGAAACCCTTTTCCATAGAACTTACAACCTGGAGGATCCACCTACTCCGTGTGATTAGGAGACGTTACCTGCCCAGATCTGTAAACCACAAAGCCAGAAAATCACTTGAAGAAAAATATTATGATGGGCCTGTAAGAGAAAGCGGAGGGTAATGATCTATTGGCTTCCTAGAACCCTGATATCTTATTGGATGAATCTACCTTCTCTGCCTTCTGTGCTGCTGAATGTGCTCATATGGTCCCTACAAGACCAGGTCCAGTCTTTCTGGCCAAACTTCACATTTATGATCAGCAACATTAAATTGGCAGTGAGGGCCAAGTGTGAATTTCTGTACAATAACAGCAGAGTTTCCCTTTATCCAGACTTTTCAATTTCTTTTAAAACCGACTAACTTCAAACCAGATTGTGATAAACTAAACAAAAAAAACATTACACCTGTGCCATGATATATCTCTAAGCTAAATTTAAGACGCCTCATCTCTGCACTATTATAAAAAGTTCTCTTTGAACGTCTAATATTTCTTCTTGAAACTCATCTGACAGAAAATATTGGCCCTTATGATAGTTTAGATTCCCAAGAGCCACCGAGCTCCATTCTCTAATTACCCCAGAGAGGTTTCACAACTAGTTACTCACTACTTACTGATGGAGACTGTTGAGTTTGATCATTTCAGTAGATGTGTTATTGTTACTCACAGTTTTGACTATAGTAGTTAGTGCCCAAAATACTCTGATTTAGCCTCTTCCTGCAGCCAGTTTTGTGTTCCTATCAGGGCCCATTTTTCAAATCTGACGTGTGTCACTTTATGTGGTGATAATTTTGGAATTCTTCACAAAGGATAATAGGAAACAAATGGACCTTACAAATTATTTTCCAACTTCTCTTGAATCTGACAATCCCCTATATACGGTTGTACACTACTGTCTGGGCACATGGCAGGTTAAGAAAGGAAGGTGCACCATTTAGCTATTTGAATGCAGATCTTGCTGGGATAGTTTGCCGACACAATGTATTTTGGACACTGTTCGTTGTCACCTGGCAGCTCAAAAGATGGCTACCACAAACAGGCTTAGCGCTATCTACTCAATTTTCCAGATCCCAGGGTTTGCCTTGCTCATCATCCTTTAACCCATCTACATGGATTTGGACTTAGACAGAGACCCCCTAAGCTTGGGCCACAGTGTTACCTAATGTTCTGTGGTGTGAGATTGCAAGAAGAATAGTCAGATAGCAGAGTCAAAGCATGGAGGTCCGAGAAAATACAAAATCACACAAAAGTAGTCAGTAAACGGGCCGAGGTCACAACAGGAATCAAATCCACAAGCCGGGAGCTGAGCACAGAGGACTGAACCAGAGGAGAACAAGGCTGTAACTGGCAGCTTCCAGCAATATGCTTCCAGCTTTAGTAGGGTGTGATGCATTCCAATTGGCTGAAGCAGGGAGCAGATTACTGCAGCTGGACAGCACACACACCCATACTGCCAGACTGGATGGTACTACAGGTCCCAGGCACCCTAATCTTAGTGGCTGGACAGAGCCTGCACCGCCCAGAGCTTCTGGTTCTGACGTCTCCTCCATCACCAGCGCCGCCTGCAGAATGAATAAGGCGGCTTCTGGTGAGAGAAGCAGACGTCGCAGGAGCAGATCCCAGAGGAGATGGGACCCACCATTTGCAGAAGCCCTAATGTGACCAAATTGCAGAAAACCAGAGCAGTAGAAATCCCCATTCAGTGACACCATTTTGGAAATTATAACCCTCAGTGAAATAATCTATAGGAGTAGTGACTATTTTGACTCCACAGGCACTTTCCGGAAATTAGCACGCAGTGGATGTTGGGGAGTGAAAATTACAAATATATAATTTCATTACCCAACACATAGTGCCCTGATTGTGCTCCAGGGGACACACACCATGAATTAATTGGGTTCTTCTCACTATAGTAATGCCGAATACATGGATGCTAAATGTGGTTTGGGCGCACTGCAAGGCTCAGAAGTGAGGGGGAGCTCTGACTTTGGGGGAGCGGATATTGCTGGATTGGTTTATGGAAGCCATGTTGCTTTTCAAAAGCCTTTGAGCCACTAATAATGTGGAAACCTCTGGTTTTCCATTGACAGATGATGGACCTGAGTGGGGACTTGTTTTTTGTGAGATGAGTAGAAGTTTTTATTGGTATTATTTTGCCTACATAACATTGTTTGGTGGCTTTTTATTCCATATTAGGGAGGCAGAATTAACAAACAGGTGGACACTACGATCCACTGGTTCATCCTATGAGGTTTTCTATTAGACTGTGAACTGTTATTGTCTTGATGAATAATGACAGCTAACATAAGGCAAAATTTAAAAAAATCACAGAAAAAGATACAGCCTTACCAACGCCAAATCATATAACAAATGCACTAGCAGGATGCCACAGACCCCCATGATAAAGGGGGATGGGGCAGCGCAGGTGCAAAATACTGGTGGAGCAACCACTCACAAACCTACCAATTCATGGAGGGGGTGGTTGCCTAGTATTAAAGATGCGCACAGATGAAGCTTGCATAGGACGCCAGTCACACAGGTAGGTGTGATGCACAGTGTCTGGCTTAGGATAGTGATGATGCCCATACTATTACATCAGGAAGGCTGCCCAGCAATATATAAGTGCACCCCACATGGACAGACACCCCAGTACACCCAACCAACACTAAAATGCTAATGCATTTGTTATCTGATTTGGTGTTGGTAAGGCTGATTTTTGTCTGTGGTGTTTTTTTGGTAAATAATGATACTTTTACATAAAGTACATTTTTACGTAGAGTTTAATTAGAAATATTCAAGAATATAAATTTTAAGGATATGTTATTCATGAATAATAATTGGTTTTATTCTTGGCAGATGACTGTACCAGGAGATCAGAGGAACAGCTGACATCTTCAATTTTTAAATCAGATGATCTTGAGATCACACAGGATACAATTGAAGTGAATGCTATTACTCCAGATATACCATCATCCCTTCACAGCAAAGATCTGTCATCTGATCATTTGAAACAGGTCCTGTCTTCTGATTCATTACCGACTACTAAGGAAAATCAAAGTCACAAAATGAGCATTAAAAAAGAAATTGCTCCTAAAACAAAGAAGCCATTTTCATGTTCAGAATATGGAAATAGTTTTTCCCTTGAAACGTCTTTTCTTAAACATCAAAGCATTCACACAGCAGAGAATAGATTTTTTTGTTTCAAGTGTGGGAAATTTTTTAACCAGAAATCAAATCTGGTTAATCACCAGAGAAGTCACACAGAGGAGAAGCCATTTTCTTGTTCAGAAAGTGGAAAATGTTTTACAGACAAATCAAGTTTAATCAAATATCAGAGAACTCACACAGGGGAGAAGCCTTTTTGCTGTTCAGAATGTGGGAAATGTTTTAGCCAGAAATCAGATTTGGTTAATCACCAGAGGACTCACACAGGGGAGAAGCCTTTTTCCTGTTCGGAATGTGGAAAATGTTTTAGCCAGAAATCAGGTTTGGTTAAGCACAAGAGAATTCACACAGGGGAGAGGCCCTTTTCCTGTTCAGAATGTGGAAAATGTTTTAGCCGGAAAACATATTTGGTTAAGCACAACAGAACTCACACAGGGGAGAAGCCTTTTTCCTGTTCAGAATGTGGAAAATGTTTTAGCCGGAAATCAGTTTTGGTTAAGCACAACAGAACTCACACAGGGGAGCAGCCTTTTTCCTGTTCAGAATGTGGGAAATGTTTTATCCAGAAATCAGATTTGGTTAATCACCGGAGAACTCACACAGGGGAGAAGCCTTTTTTCTGTTCAGAATGTGGGAAATATTTTAGCTGGAAATCAGATTTGGTTAAGCACAAGAGAATTCACACAGGGGAGAAGCCTTTTTCCTGTTCAGAATGTGGGAAATGCTTTAAAGATAAATCAGATTTGGTTAAGCACCAGAGAACTCACACAGACGAGAAGCCATTTTCATGTTCTTAATGTGGGAAATGTTTTACACGGATATCAACTCTTAACAAACTTCATAGAAATCACACAGGGGAGAAGCATTTTACATTTTTAACCCAAAATTGTATCTTCATAAAGGGGTTGTCCACTACTAGGACAACTCCTTCTCATTCCTCATGTTTGGCCTTGTTAAAATAAAAACACTCATACGCACTTACTGTTCTGGCGCCATTCCATTGGTGTCACAACTTGCGTTTCCGTAAGGCTGTTACATCACATAATCCTGCTGCCAATCAACGCCACCTTCAGATGTATTGTACATCAACAGGAAGGACATGGCCTGGACATAGCACCAAGAGAATGCACACACTGAACGCACTCTCTTCAGACCGTGTTCTTGGGGGAATTATAAGCAATTTACAGCCTCAAACATGACTTTCGATATGGGAAAGAAAGACGAGATCAGAGGTTAATCTGAGGTCCTCCACCTCTGTCAGCATGTCTGGTATGCAGCGTTTCTTATGAAAGGTCTTATCTTCCTGCTCCGGAGCTATTACTGCCTCACCTCAGCGTGGAAAAAGAAGCAGTCTTAACCATCATGATGTCAGACAGCTCCAGCCTGTAAGTCCTGCGCCATCTTCTCTCTTAAGGTAGGCCTCACAAGAAAACAGCTCCACAAATCTCCCTGTACTCTCACCAAAGCCCACATACTGAGCAGTGCTTGCTTCACAGGGACATTTACCCCCCAGCCACAGGTTATTCTGATATGGGGAACAACATAACTTATTTCATAGAATGGTAGAATTGGAAGGGACCTCCTGGGTCATCTGGTCCAACCCCCTGCTCAAAACCGGATACTCTAAATCATCTCAGACAGATGTCTATCCAGCCTCTGTTTGAAGACGTCCATTGAAGGAGAACTCACCACCTCTCGTGGCAGCCTGTTCCACTCATTGATCACCCTAACTGTCAAAAAGTTTTTTCTAATATCTAATCTGTGTCTCCTTCCATTCAGTTTCATCCCATTGCTTCTAGTCTTTCCTTGTGCAAATGAGAATAAAGATGATCCTTCTACAATGTGACAGCCCTTGAGATATTTGTAGACCGCTATTAAGTCTCCTCTCAGTCTTCTTTTTTACAAGCTAAACATTCCCAAATGCTATAACCATTCCTCGTAGGCATAAACAGCACGTACATTTTCTCTTTCTTCAGGAGTCACACTTTAGAGGCGATCATATACTGTTCCTCAGTTTACTAATAGAAATTATTCATCTTGGCGTCCCAGAAAAATGCAGTTTTGAAGTCTAAGGTGCTGAGTATAGGCCGCCACAGATCACTGCCGCGTACTATTGTAGAAACACTGTCTGACACAGAGAGGAGGTTCGTGTTTATTAAGATCTCCATCTACTCCAAAATGTTGACTTTGACAAACTTCTATCTCCCTAATTGTGACCAAATTAAGACATGCCGTCAATACTTAAACAAACTAAAATATTTTGCGGAGGACCTTATCATCATTGGAGGCGACTTTAATTTTGTCTTGGATCCTTCTTTAGACGCGTCCCTGGGCTGGTGTCATCAATCTAAAACACAAACAAAAGCTTTGCTAATTGTGCTTTGGTCTTAACCGGGCGATGTATGGAGGATACTACATCCAGATGTAAAGGATTATACCTATTATTCTCCTTTACACAATATGCATAGCCATATAGTCCTTTTCTTAATTAGCCATCGCTTACATGGCAACCTACATCTCAGGTAGGGACTGCTGTATGGTCAGATCATGCTCCTGTATATTGTAATCTGACTATACCTGACTTCACCAAGGCTTCAGATGTTGGAACCTAAATGATAATCTACTGACTCACTCTGTGTCTCAGACTTTCTTGAGTATAGACTCCTTCAAATATATGAGCATGATGAAACTGCCTTACCATTTAAATGGGAAGCACTTACATGCGTCCTCAGAGGGATAATAACAAAACATAGATAAAGGCTAAAAAAAGGAGAGAACAGCTAAAGTCTTCCATTTGCTTGAGCAGATTGATCTACTTGACAAACAACATAAATGATCTGCTTCCTTCTAGGTATATGTAGACCTGCTTAACACTAGAAGGGATCTAAAGTAGTTTCATGGATGGGGTACTAGCAAATATTGTGTAATTTCAGGGCACCTACTTATGGAAGGAACCAAGTGAAAGCTTCCATTCTCAGTACTAGATATAGGGCCTCCTCAAGAAAATGACTTAAAATGTCGTACACTAAAGTTAATATATAAGGCGTGGGATAGGGGTAAAAATATTCTGGGGATTGGAAAGTACACAAACTATAATCCTTTATGGCACAGCTATAACTTACCAGAGCTACAGAAACTAAAAAATGTTAGTGAATGGGAGGATAGGGGTATATGTTTGGTGTCACAACTCTTGAGGGATGGATTATTCAAGAGGTTTGAACAAATAAAGGCAGGTTTTAACCTTCTGCATAGGGTGTTTTATCAATATCTGCAAATACGTCTTGCATATAGTACACAACTAAAATAAACGCCATACTGATTTATAGATATCACCCAATAGATACCATTACTACATCGTTGGATACAAAAGGTCTAATATCCCTTTTTTATAGGCAGTTACTGGCCCTACATTTTGATAAATATCCTTTGATAGTTAAGACAAAATGGGAGGAGGATGTGGGTCCCTTATCTGAGGAGCAATGGGGGAAATACTGGATTTGACACCGAAACTTTCATTGTCAGAGTCACAAAGATTGACCCGAATTCTTCTCATTCATAGAATATATAATCTACAAGAATTTTATTTAAAATTGAAATACAAATGGATGACACATTTCCTAGATGTGGTCAAAAGGACGCGCCCACCTGATGCATATGACGTGGGAATGTGTAAATATTGGCGACTACTGGAAGGGGGTGATCGCTCTTGTACTATCTGTATTTGGGATACAACTTCAGTTGGAGCCTAAAATCTGTATCCTAGAACTCCTGGCAGAAGACGTAGACTTAGACTCCCATATGGCAATAGATAGCTCAAGAATATCATTCTAAGCCAGATAGTTGTTGGCACTACATTGGATAGACAATTCTCCCCCAACGATAACAGAACTAAAATCCAGGATAAATAACACTCTATGCTTGGAAAGGGGAGCTTATATTAAAAGGAACGCTCTCAAGAAATCCATACACATATGGAAGCAATGGTTAATTACCCCAGGTATTGCTTCAGAAATACTATACTGGACCATTTGTACATATACCTGCAGAAAACCAGGAATTTATATCCTTATACCTAAGGTGTTAGCAAATAATAATTGTTTCAGTCCACACAATTGCCCCTTCTTAGATATATTCTTTTTCTTTTGATGTCCCAATAGGGGAAAAAAAGCCGTCAGGGAGTATTCAGATATTTATGTACAAATGTAAAATTACTGTTCCAAAACATTGTACTATAGAGCAATATTGGGATTTATATCATTGTAAACCGGTTGTTGTATTGTTACTGTTTTTTCTTTCTTTTATTTTTTTTGTCACAAAGTTTGTATAAGAAAAACAAAATGTTGGTCTTTCTTAGTTTTTTTAAATAAAAATGATCTGATTAAAAAAAAGAAAGGAGGGAAGGTCTTTAATAGATCAAACGTATAGAAAATATCAAGATCGCATGTGAAGGTACTCGTATGAATTCACAGATAAATGTGGTCTCTCATTGACAAGGAAGTTACATCCACAGATGCAAAGGACATACGGCTCCGGCAAAAATTAAGAGACCACTGAACAGTTTTCTGTTGGAAAGAATTGCAAGACTGGTGGAAAGCATGGCAAGAGGAATGAAAGCTGTGATTAAAAATCATGGTTAGTCCACCAAATATTGATTTCACATTTAAAACATGAGTAATTTGAGGTCTGAAAGCACTGTGTTTCTTTTTTAGTATTTTGACGCTTTATCATTTGCTGCAAATAAATTCAAAATTTTTAGCTTTGAATTTCGGAGACGTGTTGTCAGTAGTTTATAGACTAAAACAACAATGTACACTTTACTCTATAATATACCTATAAAGAGAAAAATCAGAGAAACTGAAAATTTTGCAGTGGTCTCTTAATTTTTGCCAGAGCTGTATATATCCAAAACAAAAGGAGCACTACTGCTATAAATTCATAACCCCACTGACATAGCTGACGCATTTCATTGCTGTTATAGCTCACTTCATAATATTCATGGAAAATACCACGACATGCCACCTAATTTTCTTGAAACAAAAATTAACAAATCATACTGCCGTTCCTTCCTTACAGACCCCTGAGCAGGATTTACTAGACAAAGCTTTAATGGCGTCTCCTATCGGGAAGAGCCCTGGGGCAGATGGATTCAATAATAGATTTTATAACATGTTTGCACCTCTGTTATTACCATTAGTGTTCAATAATATCTCAGAAGACTCCCCTTTTGCCCCCCAATCACTTGAGGCTCATATAATGGTTTTATCAAAGCCTGGAAAAGGACTAAATGCCTGCCCTAATGTTCATCCAATTTCATTAATTAGTGTAGATGTCAAAATATTCTCTAATATAATTGCACCATGGCTCTCCCACTACTTACCTACAATTGTTAGCAATGATCAGGTTGGCTTCGTTAAGGGTAGAGAAGCTTGTGATAATACAGATAAAATGTTGCTAGTTTCACGTGCAAAAAAAACCAGGGGATCCCAATGTGCCTTGTTTCTCTGGACGCTGAAATAGTGTTTGACACAATGCACTGGACTTTCTTGAAGAGCACCTTATTACAAAATGGGTTGGGCTCTTTCCTGTTATCTAAAATTCTATCCTTCTACACTGACCCTAAAGCGATAGGGTAAACGCCTTCTATATGACACATTTTCTATTAAAAATGAGACAAAGCAAGAGTGTCCCTTATCACCTCTCCTATACACATTGGTGATGGAACATTTCGCGGTAGCATTACAAAAAAATCCAGATATTAGTGGAGTTACTATAGGCTCACATCACTATAAACTAGCTCTATACGCAGATGACTTGGTGCTCTGTTTTCAAACCCAATTATCTAATTTCCTTCTATACTAAAGGAATTCGAAGAATTTGGCCAAAAACGATTTTAAACTCAACTACTCTAAATCAGAAGCAATAACATAAGACAACAGCTAATTTTTAACTTTCCCTTTAAGTGGCAGAAAGACACAGCTAAGTACCTCGGTACACAAATTCCAGGGAACATGGATGATCTGTATAGTTTAAATTATATCACTGTCCTTGAACAAACTCTTCAAAATTTAATGAATTATAAATTCAAACTCTTGTCCTGGTTTGGTTGTATTTATGTGATAAAATGTACATTTTGCCAAAACTTCTTTTTATATTCCAGATCATTCCTGTCTGCGTTCCTCAGACCTTTTTCTCCTATCTTGACAACGCT
The DNA here is from genome assembly GCF_046119375.1 of Phyllobates terribilis. NCBI lineage: Eukaryota > Metazoa > Chordata > Amphibia > Anura > Dendrobatidae > Phyllobates > Phyllobates terribilis. The sequence goes on from NW_027362777.1 coordinate 10,242,829, forward strand.
ATTAGGTAGTATGGGAAACGTCGAAGTCTAGGATACGTTTTAAAATATTGTGATGTTCCAAAAATAAAGGTGAGTACTAGGATGTCTGATCTAAAAAAACTACCACCAATCTTTGATTCTTATTAGTGTTGAGCGAGTATGTTCTGTCCGAGTATGCTCGGGCCGAGCTCCGAGTATTTACAGCTGCTCGGTGATATAGTTGAATTGCTCCCGTGTGCATGATTTGCAACTGTTTGACAGCTTTATTACATGTGAGGAATGTGTAAGAAATAGACATTCCTCACATGTATTAAAACTGTCAAACAGTTGCAAATCATGCACATGGGAGCGATTTAAACATATCACCGAGCAGCTGTAAATACTCGGAGCTCGGCCCGAGCATACTCGGCGAAAGGGTTAATAGAACATACTCGCTGAACACTAATTCTTATGAGAGTAGTGGACTGGTTCACATCTGTGGAACATAAGCAATGGGTGAAACTGGAAGGGGACTTCTATCCGTGGATACTCACATCTCTACCTTGGATTGACTAAATACATGTACAAACTAAACAATTACCAATACCTAATCAACACTTTTTGAAAACATGGGATCAAGTCTTAATCTCTTCATCTATACCACGTAGGTTGGGTCCATTAACGCCCTTGTTTGGCAACCCAGATTTTCCCTCTGCTTCAGGTACGAACTCATTTCTAATCTGGGACTGATCTGATGGGGTTAGATTGAGACACGTTCTCATGGGATCAGGCTCTTTTCCTTCCTTTATAGAACTTCGTGGCTCCTTTCCAATTAGGAGTCTATCCTGCCTGGCTTATTTCCAGCTCAGGTCATTTATAAATTCTTACATATTTCTAGTATAAAGGATGAACTTACTCCGTTTGAACCCTTAATCACTCAAGTAGGTCCTTGTACTAAACTTCTATTTGCATACACAAAGCAACACAAATGGACACCAGCAATGACCCTCTACCCTTTACTGGGGTTGGGAGAAGGAATTGGGTAGTCTAATTTCAGAGAAATATAGGCAAAAAACATTCATACTCTCCCACAAAGGCCGTGCTCATGAGAAAAACGATAAGATTTTATCCAGATGGTAACATTGTTACACTATGCTAAGTAGCATCTTCGGACTTGTGCTGGCGGTGTGGTGGTGCAGACGGGTCTGTATTACATATATGGTGGAAATGCCCATCATCGTCGGATTCGGTGGACTACGTTGGACCTGAATGCTTTTTTTTTGTGTGTGTGTGTGTGGGGGGGGGGTGGTTTAATAAAAAAAAAGTGTCGGGGAGTGTTTATTCAAATTAAGTATTTTTTCGTGGGTCTTTTTATTTTTTATTACTGGGTCAGTAATGGGTTGTCTGATAGACACCTCTCCATTACTATCACCAGGGTTTGATGCCAGCTGTGAGTTTTGACAAACCACAGCTGACATTAACCCCAAGATACTTTACACCAATTGTCAATGCATCTGGGCAGTTGGGAAGAGCAAAGGCAAAAGCCATAATTGGTGCATCTTATGTGATGTGCCACTTCTAGGGTGGCTATGAGCTGGTATTTTTAGGCTGGGGAGGGCCCAATAAACAGAAACCTTCCCAACTTGATAATATCAGCTGTCTGCTTTACCTTTGCTGGTTACAAAAATATAGGGAGACCCCATGTCGTTTTTTTTTATTATTATTTATTAGGTTAAACAAGGCTAAACATCCTTTAGTTCCACATGAAAGGCTCCAAAGGATGCAGATTTATAACATATAGGGGGTTGTGAAATTATATACCTGCAGGACATCTATCTATCTATTATCTATCATATCTCTAACTTCTTTCTATCTTCTATCTATCTCTGTATATAAGATTGTTTTCTTTGTTTTGTAATCAGTTTTAAGTTACATAGAGGATTATAGTCAGTAAAAGACGATGTTAATAACGCATTGTATATGGATGCAGGCGAGAAAAAGATCTCACACTCGCATGACACTCGTCCAATAATTCGGGATGAACATCGGAGCGATTTATAATCCGCTGATGTGAACGAACCCTTACCTGGACTCTGAATATAGTCTATCAAGGCCGCCCTCCCTGGAAGGGGTTAAACATATGAGATTTTGGCCTTTTAGCTCCTGGTATGGAGTGGATAGCACAATCATATGCCGCCATATAGTAGACGTCTGGTAACTGGTGATAATCACCTCATGTGTCGTCTATTTGTCTCCAAGCAGGAAAATCCCACGTTACATTCACACATAAAACTGTAGAAAAGGCGGCGCGGGGTAATTGTGCCAGTAGTGAGGGGCAAATAATGCCGGAAATGTCACTGACTGCGGAGACGTCTCCATGTAGCGTCTTCACTCCGGATATCACTGTACAGGAGCCGCACAGTTCACACTGTGCATCCACTGAGGCCCCTGATCATGTGACCCCTGACTCCTCCCCTCCTGTGACCTCATCACAGGTCCTGTGTGCACAGAACAGCCATATATGTGGTGGCGGCTCTGCAGGTGGAGGTATGTGGAGATCCCCCATTACTGGGTGCAGGGGGCATTAACCCCTTCAGCACGGAGACTCTTTTGGGGTCTCTGTGTGGTGTGAACAGTGAGGTAACAGCTGTGGACAGAATGCGGCTTAGCTGGTTCCCGTCCACATTAGATCCATTCAGACGACTGCAGGATGAAGGACAGAAGCCCAGAGAAGTCCTCACACAACGCCATTATTCCTCTCCTAGCTCCAGCACAGTAATGTAGATAGTAGTGATAACCGTCCACACATTCTCTTTATACCCTCCGGTGCGATGGATTTACCCTCAGTGTCCAGGAAGCTTCACGGTTCAGCAATGCCCCTCCGCCATCTCCCCTCCACCTGAACTATTTACCCTTTCAATGCCACAAAACTGAAATGTCTTTCAGTCACCATTGTGTTCTCTTAGGAAATGTGTGGAAAGATTGGAAGGGTTAATGGCCGCGGGATTAGTGGGGTCTCCTATGTGCTCATTAATTCTCTGCCTTATTTACAGGAGGAGCAGCCGACATATCTGACATTACATCCCAGACACTGAATACAATATACTACAAATTCACTGCTGCAGGTGATACATTGTGTAATGAAATGTTTTATTTAATGTGATTAAATCTATTTCTTGTGTTCGGCATATTTACATGGTGGACATTTATCAATGCCGCATCTGTGACAACCCAGAGGTGTAAGCCAGGTTCTCGTTATGTGTTTCTCTAAGGATTAAACCAGGAGACAGGAGTTGTGAAAGGGTCGGGGCCGAGAACAAACAGCCATCTCATAAAACCATCAGATAACCATCTCGTGAGAAAGGTATTCAGCTGCAGACTCCGAGGAAGAAACTGCTAGTTGTATGTGGCCTAAAATATATAGGTTTTATTACTAGATGTAAAGAAGAAAACTAAATACTGTAAAATAATAAATCTCCTCATATGTTTCCCCTTATTATCTCCAGTAATTGTATTATCACACAGGATTTTTATGATGTTACATCGGCTCATCATCTTCTCATTCAGGTCCCTACAATATCGGATCCTCTCAGTGAAGATCTTCTATATAAGAGAATTTTCCTTATTGATCCATCAAAGATGGATATGGACAGAGACAAGGTGGCGAAGAGGATAATGCACCTCACCCTAGAGATCCTCTTCCGGCTTACTGGAGAGGTGAGAGATTCTGATGACGTCACATTACATCATTCTTATCTATGGGAATAACAGATGGACAGAACTGGAGAGGAGAGGACTCTGGAAATGTCTGTAGTGAGATTTATTAATGTGTCTCTCCATAACCAGGATTACACAGTAGTGAAGAAGACCTCTAGTGAGCGCTGTCAGGACCCTGTGTCTGAGGGATGGGGAAGACCCCTGAGCCCAATCACATGGCCTCCACCTCACCTCCTGATACATGAGGACATCAATGACCAGAAGATCCTAGATCTCACCTACAAGATGATTGAGCTGCTGACTGGAGAGGTGACACTGCTGGGAATGCTGGGACATTATACAGTAACACTATGAAGGGATCGGTGGGATGACGATATCATTGTATGTGTCAGGTTCCTATAAGATGTCAGGATGTCACTGTCTATTTCTCCATGGAGGAGTGGGAGTATTTAGGAGGACACAAAGATCTGTACAAGGACGTCATGATGGAGGTTCCCCAGCCCCTCACATCACCAGGTAATAGACAGACACACTGCCTATAATTATCTGTATGTAAAGATTGGTAGCCCCACCTATACCCAAATAAAAGGGGGGTCTCATGGGAACATGGACACTGGATGAATTTATTCTATGAGTACATGGTTTGAATACAGTTTAATTATCGCCTGTGTATGGCGTTTTGGGGTCAAAAGGTTATGCTGTGGTCTCTGGTGTCCACGAGCAGGTTATATCCAGTTTGAGCCAGTTATTCTTGGCGCTCTTTTGTGACCCATTGATTGGTTGTTTTAAGAAAGTGCGGGAATTTCTATTGTATAAATAGAACAGCTGTTCTGTGGTTACCTCATTATCCTGTCAAAAGAACGAAGACCCCACCCTCCCTCCCTTGTATCAATAAAAATTTCCCTTTGTCGTGTTGTTTATTTGTGGGAAAATTGCCCAGTTTCTGGGTGAATTGGATTAATGTGTTGGTAATTTTTATTGAGTTTTTATTGGTGAATAAATTATTCAAGTTATTTAATTCATTTGGTTACCCTAAATACACATCACGGCCATTTTCTTCCAACTGGTGTTGCGTGTCGTTATTTTAAGGTTGGTTTACAAAAAATGTGTTCTATGTTACCATGAATTCAGTCCCTGTATGTTTCCTCCAGATCTATCTAGTAAGAGGACAACACCAGAGAGATGTCCCCGTCCTCTTCTTCCCCAGGACTGTAAACAAGAAGACCCCAATGTTCCTCAGGATCATCAGGTAGATGGAGAGAAGGTGTCATGAGATCTCCCCTATGATGTGTAGACGGCTGTGAAGGTCTTGTGCTCAGTCTTGTTTTATCCACCAGTATTATATGTTTTATATTTGTGTAATGAGAACGGTGGAGATGGCAGGATTAGAGCCGATCATAGATGGGATTTCTCCATCTGTCTGTGACTTTTACAATATTTGTTTCAGGGTGAAGATCTGACCCATATTAATACTACAGAGACATATGTGAGGGGTGATGAGCGGTGTAAAGAGGAGATTCCTACATATGACTACCCAGGTGAGTAGTGACCACTAAATGCAGCGAAGTCACAGATTCTTCTCAGTCACCGGCTGTGGCTGCTTTATCGGTGGTGTAGTCCGGTCATATCACAATCGTGTGATCATCATTTTGCCTCTAGATCAAAACATTCTCCTCTTCCAAAAATAAAACTGTTCAAATGACTTTGGGCATTGAAAGTCCTTTTTGTGCTGCTGAATGTCCTCATATGGTTCCTACAAGACCAGGTCCAGTCTTTCTGACCAAACTTTGCTTTTAGAATCGACAACATTAAATGTGCAGTGAGGGCCAAGTGTGAATTTCTGTACAATAACAACAGAGTTTCCCTTTATCCTGACTTTTCAATTTATTTTAAAACCGACTAGTATTGCGATAACCTACATAAAAACAAACATTATACCTGTGACATGATATATCTAAGCTAAATTTAAGACACCTCAACTCTGCACTAATATAAAAAGTTCTCTTTGAACGTCTAATATTTCTTTTTGAAACTCATCTGACAGAAAATATTGGCCCTTACGATAGTTTAGATTCCCAAGAGCCACCGAGCCCCATACTCTAATTACCCCAGAGAGGTTTCACCACTAGTTACTCACTACTTACTGATGAAGACTGTTGAGTTTGATCATTTCAGTAGATGTGTTATTATCTATAGTCAGTTTTTGACTACAGTGGTTAGTTCCCAAAATACTCTGATTTAACCCCTTCCTGCAGCCAGTTTTGTGTTCCTAATAAGGCCCCATTTTTTAAATCTGACGTGTGTCACTTTATGTGGTGATAACTTTGGAATTCTTCACAAAGGATAATAGGAAACAAATGGACCTTTCAAATTATTTTCCACCTTTTCTTGAATCCAACAATCCCCTATATACGGTTGTATCCTACTATCTGGGCATATGGCAGAGTTAAGAAGGGAAGGAACGACCTTTAGCTATTTGAATGCAGATCTTGCTGTGTTTGCAGACACAATGTATTGGTGGCACTGTTCATGATCACCTGGCAGCTCAAAAGATGGTCACCATGAACAGGCTTGGCACTATCTACTCCGTTTTTTCTGTACCTGGACTTACACAGAGACCCCCTAGGCTTGAGCCATGGTGTTACCTGATGTTCTGTGGTGTGAGATGTGAAGAAGAATAGTCAGGTAGCCGGGTCAGAACCTGGAGAGCAGAGAAAATACAAAATCAGAAGACACAAGAGTAGTCAGTAAACGGGCCGAGGTCACAACAGGAAACAAATACACAAGCCGGGAGCTGAGCACAGAGGACTGAACCAGAGGAGAACAAGGCTGTATCTGGCAGCTTCCGGCAATATGCTTCCAGCTTTAGTAGGGTGTGGTGATTTCCAGTTGGCTGAAGCAGGGAGCAGATTACTCCAGCTGGACAACACACACACCCATGCTGCCAGACTGGATGGTACTAAAGGTCCCAGGCACCCTAATCTTAGTGGCTGGACAGAGCCTGCGCCGCCCAGAGCTTCTGGTTCTGACGTCTCCTCCATCACCAGCGCCGCCTGAAGAATGAATAAGGCTCCTGGTGAGAGAAGCAGACGTCGTAGGAGCAGATCCCAGAGGAGATGGGACACACCATTTGCAGAAGCCCTTAATATGACAAAAGGCAGAAAACTAGAGCTGTAGAAATCCCCATAAAGTGACTCCATTTTGGAAATTATAACCCTGAATGAATTAATCTTTAGAAGTAGGGAATATTTTGACTCTACAGGTACTTTTCAGTAATTAGCACGCAGTGGATGTTATAGAGTGAAAATTGTGCATTTGCCATTTTGTTACCCAACACATAGTGCCCAGATTGTGCTCCAGGAGACACACTCTGTAAATTAAGTGGGTTCTTCTCACTATAGTAATGCCAAATACATGGATGCTAAATGTGGTTTGGACACACCTAAAGGCTCTGAAGCGAGGGGGAGATTTGACTTTGGGAGAGGGGATATTGCTGGATTAGTTTATGGAAGTCATGTTGCTCTTCAAGAGCCTTTGAGACACTAATGTGGAAACCTCAGTTTTTCCACTGACAGATGATGGGCCTGAGTGGGGGCTTGTTCTTTGCGGGATGAGTGGAAGTTTTTATTGGTATTATTTTCCCCAACATAACAGGTTCATCCTATGAGGTTTTCTATTAGACTGTGAACTGTCATTGTCTTGCTGAATAATTCATATTTTTACAGAGAGTTTAAGTAGAAATATTAAAAAATATAAAATTCAAGGATATTTTATTAAAAAATAATAATTTATTTTTATCATAGCAGATGACTGTACCAGGAGATCAGAGGGACAGCTGACATCTTCAATTTTTAAATCAGACGATCGTGAGATTCCACAGGATACAATTGAAGGGAACACCATTACTCTAGATATATCATCATCCCTTCACAGCAAAGATCTGTCATCTGATCCTTTGAAACAGGTCCTATCTTCTGATTCATCACGGACTACTAAGGAAAATCATAGTCACAAAATAAGCACTAAAAAACAAACTGCTCCTAAAGCAAACACGCCATTTTCACGTACAGAATGTGGTAATAGTTTTCCCCACGAAAAGTCTTTTCCTATACATCAAAAAACTCATACGATAGAGAATAGATTTTCTTGTTCCAAATGTGGCAAATATTTTAGCAGGAAATCCAATCTTGTTATTCACCAGAGAACTCACACAGGAGAGAAGCCTTTTTCCTGTTCAGAATGTGGGAAATGTTTTAACCAGAAATCAGCTGTTGTTATACACCAGAGAACTCACACAGGGGAGAAGCCTTTTTCCTGTTCAGAATGTGGGAAATGTTTTCCACATATGACTAGTTTTATCAGACATCAGAGAATTCACACAGGGGAGAAGCCTTTTTTATGTTCAGAATGTGGAAAATGTTTTCCACATATGACTAGTTTTATCAAACATCAGAGAATTCACACAGGGGAGAAGCCTTTTTCATGTTCAGAATGTGGAAAATGTTTTACACAGATGTCAACTTTTATCAGACATCAGAGAACTCACACAGGGGAGAAGCCTTTCTCATGCTCAGAATGTGGAAAATGTTTTACACACATGACTAGTTTTATCAAACATCAGAGAATTCACACAGGGGAGAAGCCTTTTTCATGTTCAGAATGTGGGAAATGTTTTCCACACATGACTAATTTTATCAGACATCAGAGAATTCACACAGGGGAGAAGCCTTTTTCATGTTCAGAATGTGGGAAATATTTTAACCAGAAGTCATCTGTTGTTATACACCAGAGAACTCACACAAGGCAGAAGCCTTTTTCTTGTTCAGAATGTGGAAAATGTTTTACACAGTTATCAACTTTTATCAGACATCAGAGAACTCACACAGGGGAGAAGCCTTTTTCATGTTCAGAATGTGGGAAATGTTTTAACCAGAAATCAGCTGTCGTTATACACCAGAGAACTCACACAGGGGAGAAACCTTTTTCATGTTCACAATGTGGGAAATGTTTTAACCAGAAATCAGCTGTTGTTATACACCAGAGAGCTCACACAGTGGAGAAGCCTTTTTCATGTTCACAATGTGGGAAATGTTTTGTGAAGAAATCATCTCTTCTTAGTCACCAGGGCAGTCACACAGGATAGAAGCCTTTGTTATATTCTTAATGTGGGAAATGTTTTCCTTGAAAATAAACTCTTAATAAAGTTTAGAAAAGTAACACAAGGGAGAAGCCTTTTTCATGTCCAGAATGTTGAAAATGTTTTAACTGAAAATTGTATCATCTTAAAGAGGTTGTTCACTACTAGGACAACCCGTGTCATTCCTCATGTTTGGCCTAGCTAAAATAAAAACACTCATACTCAGCTCCCATGCCAGCGCCGTTCCAGCGGAGCCGGGACTCACATTCCTGGGGTTGTTACATCACATGAGCCTTGCGCCCAGTCAGTGCTGACTTCACTGCCACCACCTTCGGACATATTGAACATCAACTGGAAGCCAGGGCTGCAGCTGATCTCAGATTTCCTCATGATGTTCGATTTTTCTGAACATGGAGACAGTGATTCTGGCACTTACTGGGCTCACACGACATAACAATCTCACATGAGCCCCGGGAACGCACGTGCCGATACCGCTGGAATGGTGCCGGCATCAGAGGTTTGATACAAATCTTACAGACTGTTTGATACAGAAAATATAACATATAATAAAATATCATATTTACAGGATTTAAAAAAACACCCCCAACCCTCCCCACCAGAACCCCCCCTTTTCAACCCTTACCCATCTGATTTTGCATAAGACTATCATCCCTCCTTGACGTACAAATACCAAATGTATCATGAATTGCACAACATTCTATCCGTCCTATTATGTTGCTATTAAAGAACTAGCATGTTAAATACACTGTGTTCCAAATTATTATGCAAATAATATTTTCTCAGATTTTCCCAAATTACCTATATGAATTGCAGTCATTGTAATTTTCCAGTCAAATAACTATTAGAGTACAATTGAAAGGTTTTTGTACAAACTGCCTATGATAACAGTATATTTAAAAAAAAATAAAACACTCAAAATGCATGTTCCAAATTATTATGCACAGCAGAGTTTTCAACCTTTTCGTTTTAATAAAGAACAAAAAAATGGTCATTTTTGAAATTATAAGCATTAGCAGGTTATTACAAACTGAAATCAAACAGTTTTCAACTCAAAACTTTATTCTAGGTGATGTTACATTTGCACATAGGACCGCTTGTTCGAAAGGAGCTTCTGAACTCTCTCGTCCATTGAATTTGTCAAGTTTTGGATGATCATTTAATATAATTTCAAAAATGACCATTTTTTTGTTATTTATTAAAATTAAAAGGTAGAAAACTCTGCTGTGCATAATAATTTGGAACATGCATTTTGAGTGCAGTTTGAGTGTTTTATTTTTTAAAAATATACTGTTATCATAGGCAGTTTGTACAAAAACCTTTCAATTGTACTCTAATAGTTATTTGACTGGAAAATTACAATGACTGCAATTCAAATAGGTAATTTGGGAAAATCTGAGAAAATATTATTTGCATAATAATTTGGAACACAGTGTACCCCAAAATGATATCAATATAACCATCAGTTTGTAGTGCAAAAAATTAGCCTTCACGCAGCCCCATTCCTGAAAAATGGAAACGCCACGGCTTTCGGATCTCGGAAAGTGGCGACATAAGCAATTTTTTTTTTACAAATTTCTGAATTTTTTTTCATCACTTAAATATAAATCCTATAAATCGTCACTTAAGTAGAACAGATGAAGCTTTACTACCTTCTGCTCCAGTTCCAGCACTTCACTGCTGCCGCTGATCTTTAGTCACTGGCTTCAAGGGTGACATCATGACTGCAGCTCTGCAGCCAATCACTTGGCTCAGTGGCCCATGCTGACAGAGCTTCTAAGCTCAGTGATTGGCAGCAGCAATGATGTAAGCTGAAGTTGAGCCATCACCCCTGCAGCCTGTCAAAATAGACCACAGGAAGCGCTGAAGATCCAGAGCTGGAGCAGCAGGAGAAAGTAAAGCTCTGTGTGTTTTCTCTACCATTGGTAACCTCCTATATATTAAACTAGCTATTGAAGCCGTTCTACGCCCGGGTGGCGAGCATTTTCATTAGTATATGGTCTCCCATGCTGGTATGTGCTGCCCCCCTCCTTGTATTTGTGCTGCCCCCATCCTGTCCCCATCATCCAATCCTGGTATGCGTGGCACCCCTCACCCCCAATCCTGGTATGCGTGGCACCCCTCACCCCCAATCCTGGTATGCGTGGCACCCCTCACCCCCAATCCTGATATGCGTGGCACCCCTCACCCCCACTCCTGGTATACGTGGCACCCCTCATCCCTATCCTGGTAGGCGCGGCACCCCTCATCACTATCCTGGTGTGTATGGTATCCCTCATCCTGGTATGCATGGTACCCCATCCCTCATCCCGGTATGCGTGGCACCCCTCATCCCCAATCCCGGTATGCGTGGCACCCCTCACCCTCAATCCTGGTATGCATGGTCCCCTCACCCCCCAATCCTGGTATGCATGGCACCCCTCATCCCCCAATCCTGGTATGCATGGCACCCCTCATCCCCCAATCCTGGTATGCATGGCACCCTTCATCCCCCAATCCTGGTATGCATGGCACCCCTCATCCCCAATTCCGGTATGCGTGGCACCCCTCATCCCCAATCCCGGTATGCGTGGCAACCCTCATCCCCAATCCCGGTATGCGTGGCACCCCTCACCCTCAATCCTGGTATGCATGGTCCCCTCACCCCCCAATCCCAGTATGCGTGGCACCCCTCTTCCCCAATTCCGGTATGCATGGAACCCCTCACTCTCAATCCTGGTGTGCGTGGTCCCCTCACCCCCCAATCCTGGTATGTGTGGCACCCCTCATCCCCCAATCCTGGTATGCGTGGCACCCCTCATCCCCCAATCCTGGCATGCGTGGCACCCCTCATCCCCCAATCCTGGCATGCGTGGCACCCCTCATCCCCCAATCCTGGTATGCGTGGCACCCCTCATCCCCCAATCCTGGTATGCGTGGCACCCCTCATCCCCAATCCGGTATGCGTGGCACCCCTCACCCCCTAATCCCGGTATGCGTGGCACCCCTCATCCCCAATCCCGGTATGCGTGGCACCCCTCATCCCCAATCCCGGTATGCGTGGCACTCCTCATCCCCAATCCTGGTATGCGTGGCACCCCTCATCCCCAATCCCGGTATGCGTGGCACCCCTAACCCTCAATCCTGGTATGCATGGTCCCCTCACCCCGCAATCCTGGTATGCGTGTTACCCCTCACCCCCTCCTGGTATGTGTGTTACCCCTCACCCCCAATCGTGGTATGCGTGGTACCCCTCACCCCCCAATCCTGGTATGCGTGGTACCCCTCACCCCCCAATCCTGGTATGCGTGGTACCCCTCACCCCCAATCCTGGTATGCGTGGTACCCCTCACCCCCAATCCTAGTATGTGTGGTACCCCTCTCCCCCAATCCTGGTATGTGTGGTACCCCTCACCCCCCAATCCTGGTATGTGTGGTACCCCTCACCCCCCTATCCTGATATATGCATGGTGCCCTCACCCCACAATCCTGTTACGTGTTATACTGACTTTTCTTCTCTGTGCTCCAGTGCTGCTGCGTCCTCTTCTGCCGGAGGCCGGGGGAGGAGTGCGGCGCTGGGGCAACGCGCTGTCCAGCGCCATTTTGCTGAAGACACACTGTATATGTGTCTTCAGTAAAATGGCGCCGGATAGCGCAATGCGCACGCCCCGGTCCGACGCCTTCACTCCGCCCCCGGTCTCCAGCGAAGAGAGGCGCCGCAGCAACGCTTCTCCCAGTCAGGTAAGTATGTAAGTATGGCGCCGGAGATCTCCAGCGCCATACACTCCTCTTACCTGTAACGGCTGGATGCGTGATTCTGTCTGGAGCCAGACTGCGCGTCACGCATGCGCAGTCTATCGAGGCTTCGGACAGAGACACGCATGCCGCCTTATATTATAGATAAAAACATTACTGAAAACACCTTTAATCTGACTTTATAGAAAAAGTCTATATCCGGCTACTGTCCTCCCCTCATGAATCACAAAATATGCCAAGTGTGAACAATTCCTGTCCCCAAATGAGGACTTGCAGGCGATCAGTTGATAGTCGGGGGTCTGGCAGTGAACACCCTCAGCAATCAGCTGTTTTTTGCTGGACGTAGTGGCCTCTCCAGGACACATGTGGTATTACATGGTGCTCTTTCAGAATAATATGTAATATGTAATACATGATATCTTGAAGTCTTCCAGAACAAGATATTGGCAGACAGGTAATGACTTATTACCTACCAGCCATTGTCTCCTTTATCACTCGCTAGTTCTTATACACATTTGGATGATGTCACATCTTCGTTGGAAGCCGTATTAGAAACCTCCATTGCATATTTTATCTTTTAGGATGAGTTCTCAGCCAACAGCTATTTGGCCATTGTTCACATAACGTAAGCCTATGCAATACAGCAATATGCAGCCCAGGATACACGAGATCCAGGGAAATATCCAATCGCCAGAAATGGGGTCAATAATGGTATGTGTGGCCTTTTCATCCCCAATCCTGGTATGTATGGCCCCCTAATCCTCCAATCCTGGTATGCATGGCCCCCTCATCCCCCAATCCTGTTATGTATGGCCTCCTCACCCCCCAATCCTGGTATGTGTGGCCCCATCACTGCACACACAAAAAATAAACACTTATACTCACCTTCCTTCCTCACCTCTGCTCCAGAGCTGCTGTGTTCTGTCAGCCAGCAGCTCATGTTGGTATCTGAGCAGCGCGCGCTCTCAGTTGCCGAGGTGAGCTGCTGCTGCTGCCGGCATATTCACTCCTCTCCACGCCGGGACTATGAGCGTTGACAAGCGTGAATATGCATTCTCTTTGGTAGCGGGCACTGTAAGCAGGAGCCACAGCTCAGCGCTCCTCCGTGCCCGCTACTAAAGAGAATGAATATTCCCTCTTCTCCACGCCCATGGATGTGGAGAAGAGGGAATATTCATGTCCCTTTAGCAGCGGGCACACGTGGTAGCTACAGCAGCCGCTACTGCGTGTGCCCGCTCCTCCGCCGCTGCAACCTCCCACCCCTCCAATACTCACCTATCCTCCTCGCTCCCCTGAGGCTCACGGGCCCCATAGCAGTGGTGTGGCCTGCCACCATTGGCGGTACACCATTGATTATGGCTTACAGCCAATGAAATCACAAAAGTCATTATCTCAATAAATTAAAATACTTTATAACATCAGCTTGAAAAATGTTTTTAAAATCCGAAATGTTGGCCTACTGAAATGTATGTTCAGTAAATGCCCTCAATACTTGGTCAGGGCTCCTTTTGCATCAATTACTGCATCAATGCGGTGTGGCATGGAGGCGATCAGCCTGTGGCCCTGCTGAGGTGTTATGGAAGCCCAGGTGGCTTTGATAGCAGCCTTCAGCTCCTCTGCTTTCTTAGGTTTGCTGTCTCTTATCTTCCTCTTGACAATACCCCATAGATTCTCCATAATAGATTCTCTATGGGGTTAAGGTCATGTGAGTTTGCTGACCAATTAAGCAGAGTGATACTGTTGTTTTTAAACCAGGTATTGGTACTTTTAGCAGTGTGGACAGGTGCCAAGTCCTGCTGGAGAATGAAATTTCCATCTCCAAAAAGCTTGTCGGCAGAGGGAAGCATGAAGTGCTGTAAAATGTCCTGGTAGATGGCTGCCCTGACTTTGGTGTTGATAAAACACAGTGGACCTACACCAGCAGATGACATGGCTCCCCAAACCATCACTGATTGTGGAAACTTCACACTAGACCTCCAGCAGCTTGGATTGTGGCCTCTCCACTCTTCCTCCAGACTCTGGGACCTTGATTTCCAAAGGAAAATTGGAACTCTGGGACCTTGTGGATGGTGTCAGTGACTGCCTTCTTGGCATTTGTCAAGTCAGCAGTCTTCCCCATGATTGTGGAGCCTACTGAAACAGACTATGGGACATTTTTAAACACTTAAGAAGCCGTTGCAGGTGTTTTTTGTTAATTATTCTAATTTACTGAGATAATGACTTTTGTGTTTTCATTGGCTGTAAGCCATAATCGTCAACATTAACAGAAATAAACACTTGAAATAGATCCCTCTGTCTGTAATGACTCTATATAATATATGAGTTTCACTTTTTGCATTGAAGAACTCAAATAAATTAACTTTTTGATGATATTGTAATTTAGTGAGATGCACCTGCATATGATGACTGTTGCCCCCAGTGGAATATATGCGGTGTCTATTTTGGGATATTTTAGTATACCCATGATGATACTATAGACAGCCATTATACCTGGAATGGCCCCTTCCTTGCGTGCCTTGCTTTTTTTTCGCTTACATGTCTAACAATCACATATGTGTTGTGTCCCTTCCCCCATCGTCCTATTTTTCTATTGCTGAATAAATATGATAGATTTTATACTCCTGGACTCCTTTGATGGTCTTTTACCCTGCGGGGTTTTCTTTCATATATAGACTCACTGTGTGGTGGTGATGGTAGAGGACATTGTGTAGCAGGATCATTTTGGCCTTGTATAGTAGTAATTTTGGGAATATTGGTCTTTGTATAGTGTATTTTAGATTAGTAAGGCTATGTGCCCACGATGCAGAAATGAAGCAGAAAATTTCTGCAGCATTTCTGCATCTCCCTGGCAGAAAAAAACGCATGCAGATTGTGCATGCGTTTTTCCTGCAGAATACATGCGGATCCACATGCGGGTTCACATGCGTTTCCGCATGCAGATTGACAAGCACTTTCCAGGCGATAGCATCACTTGGAAAGTGCTTGACAACTAGGTCACACTGTATAAATCCATGCAAACAGCATGGATTTATACAGTGTGAACCGTAAAAATTAAAACAAATAAAGCTATACTCACCCCCGAGGCCCCGGCGTGGCTGCAGCGCTGCTTCCTGGCTTGTTCCCGGCTGCCGGCATATCGCGAGACAGAGCGGTGAAGGGCCTGCGGTCACATGACTGTGACGTCACCGCAGGTCCTTCAGCGCTGCTGGCATTCAGAGAGAAGACGCCGGACAGGTGAGTATAAACTTTATTTGTTATTTTATTCTTTTTTTACAGGTACAATGGTACCCAGGTCTGGATGAGAGTCTTCTCTCCTCCAGAACTGGGTACCATCCGCACATAGAGACGCATAGAAGCCGCTTGTACAAATGTACAGTCGCGGTTTCTATGCGTCTCAATGCAAGTCAATGGCGGGAGTTCCGCTGCGCTTCCGCAAAATTAAATGACATGCTGCGGATTTTTGTACGTAGCATAAACGCCGCGGAAAAATCCGCAGCATGTGCATAGAACATGCGGAATCCCCTTGGGGACCATGGGGTGCGGATTACCTAGCGTTTTACAAGCGTTTCCGCTGCGGAAATTCCGCAGCATAAACGCTTGAAAAACGCTACGTGGGCACACAGCCTAACAGTGGTATACTGTAATTATATATGTATAAATCCTCTTTTAAGTGGCAGGGAGGTTATATTGGGAAACATGTACTTTGGGGCTGGGGTCCCTGATCTCTTAGGACCCCAGCAACGCTCCTGCGCTGGGGAAAAGCAGGGTCTGGAGGCCACTTTAATATCATCATTTTATGGATATGACGCCAAAGAAACTAATGAAGTGCTTTGCAAAGTGCCATAATTTTCACAATTCTGAAAATAAATTGTAAGTTTAGTTCCACTATAAGTGATGTTAATTCTGTTATGAGAGCTAACCTTCTGAGACAATTTATCACTGCGGTGTGTGAATTGTGACATTAAGCTTTGCTACATCTATACATAGTGAAGTTCAGCATCAAAATGCTGCAGGTCCCATCTCTTCTACAGAACAATCCCATGGAAATAAAGTTGATCATTTTATCAGACGGGATCATTAGAACTTACCTGGTTGGATCCTTTGTTTCTGGTGGTTTCTTTCCCAGGTCGTCATTAAGACCCTTTACAATAAGCTCCAAAAACTCATCGGACTTTCTGAATCTTTCAAGCGTTTTCTCCATCACAGAAAGGACAGAAAGGAGGCGCTTATCCTGGCAGAAGAGAATCACAGATATATTGTTCTACATCTTCCAGATGTTTGGATTTATTTACAGACTAATGATTAATCTCGCAGGAAGAATGAGAATATTATAACAGATCACAATTTTGGGGTAAAATTATTCAATTTAAAAAATATATATAGCAATTACATTATTCTGACAAGACCATTTTTTTGTTTTTTTCCTCCCCTTTTTCCCAAAAAATATAACTTTGTTTTTTCATTCACATAGACGGGGGGCTTGTGTTTTGTGGGACTAGTTGTTGTTTGGAATGAGAACATTCAATTTAGCACATAAAGTATTGAAAAATGGGGAAAAAATCAAAGTAAGGTTATTATTTTTGTTAGTTTCGGGTTTTTTTATGAACATTTAAAAAAAAATGTGGTTTGTGAGACCATTTTCATCTTGCGAAGACCTAATTTTATAAAATGATCCCATTGATGGAGTTGTCGGCTTTTTCTTGTGGAGAGATCAGTAGTTACAAGTTTCTGATTGCATTTTTGGGAGGGAAGTAGAGAGACCCAAAAACCACAACCACAACCATGGCACTTTACTGTCCTTTACAGCATTGACCCGACGTGTAATAGATTTATATGTAATGAAAGATTGTACTTATGTCAATGCAGCAGAAACAAATATTGTTTTACGCTTTTTCTTTTTTATAGTTGGCCAGAAAATCGCAGAACCTTAAGCAGAAAATGACATGAATGAGACCATCTGCCCGGCTTGTACCGGATCCGGGGGTGTTACGTACAAGGCGAAGTCCCCAGAATAAGGATTTGCTTTATTTTGGTGCAGAGTTTCTAGTAGTTTCTGGTTCCTACTGTTACAGGCAGATGCCGTCTGCATAATACAGCCAGCACCGCCTCAACCCCTCCATGCATGTGGACCCCGGCACAAATACTCCGGTACATCCTTTTATGCTAAGACATTAATAATTCTACAATTATCACACACAACTTATATACAGAAACCTCCCAACCGTCCCCGATCCAATGGGACTGTCCGGCTGTCGCTGGAGGTCGGGGCTACGTCCTGACGAGCTGTGTTCTGTCAGGACAGTCAGTGTAGTACAAGAAAGTCTCATGCCGTGCTGCTGTGATCGCTCCTGGAGAGGGGCAGCATCCGCTCCGCACGCCTCGTACACGCGCGGCTTTGCTCCGCCCGGCTCCGCTCCGTACGCCTCGTACACGCTCAGCTTCGTACACCTCGTACACGCGCGGCTCCGTACACCTCGTACACGCCCGGCTCCGCTCCGTACGCCTCGTACACGCGCGGCTCCGCTCCGCACGCCTCGTACACACGCGGCTCCGCTCCGCACGCCTCGTACACGCCCGGCTCCGCTCCACATGCCTCGTACACGCCCGGCTCCGCTCCGCACGCCTCGTACACGCCCGGCTCCGCTCCGTACGCCTCGTACACACGCGGCTCCGCTCTGTACGCCTCGTACACACGCGGCTCCGCTCCGTACGCCTCGTACACGCGCGGCTCCGCTCCGTACGCCTCGTACACGCGCGGCTCCTCTCCGTACACCTCGGACACGCGCGGCTCCGCTCCGTACACCTCGTACACGCGCTTCTCCGCTCCGTACACCTCGTACACACGACTCCGCTCCGTACACACGCGGCTCTGCTCCGTACACCTCGTACACACGCGGCTCTGCTCCGTACACCTCGTACACACGCGGCTCTGCTCCGTACACCTCGTACACACGCGGCTCTGCTCCGTACACCTCGTACACACGCGGCTCTGCTCCGTACATCCCGTACACAAGCGGCTCCGCTCCGTACACCTCGTACACACGCGGCTCTGCTCCGTACACCTCGTACACACGCGGCTCCGCTCCGTACACCTCGTACACACGCGGCTCTGCTCCGTACACCTCGTACACGCGCGGCTCTGCTCCGTACACCTCGTACACACGCGGCTCTGCTCCGTACACCTCGTACACACGCGGCTCTGCTCCGTACATCCCGTACACACGCGGCTCCGCTCCGTACACCTCGTACACACGCGGCTCTGCTCCGTACACCTCGTACACGCGCGGCTCTGCTCCGTACACCTCGTACACACGCGGCTCTGCTCCGTACACCTCGTACACACGCGGCTCTGCTCCGTACATCCCGTACACACGCGGCTCCGCTCCGTACACCTCGTACACACGTGGCTCTGCTCCGTACACCTCGTACACACGCGGCTCTGCTCCGTACATCCCGTACACACGCGGCTCCGCTCCGTACACCTCGTACACACGCGGCTCTGCTCCGTACACCTCGTACACACGCGGCTCTGCTCCGTACACCTCGTACACACGCGGCTCTGCTCCGTACACCTCGTACACACACGGCTCTGCTCCGTACACCTCGTACACACGCGGCTCCGCTCCGTACGCCTCGTACACGCGGCTCCGCTCCGTACACCTCGTACACACGCGGCTCTGCTCCGTACACCTCGTACACACGCGGCTCTGCTACATCCACACTGTAAACCCCTCCTGACCCCACACATAAACTTCAGCTCATCCAGCACCATGACAACCAGCACAGCAGAGTCCTGCATCCACTGAGGCCCCTGATCATGTGACCCCTGACTCCTCCCCTCCTGTGACCTCATCACAGCTCCTGTGCGCACAGAGCAGCCATATATGTGGTGGCGGCTCTGCAGGTGGAGGTATGTGGAGACCCCATTACTGGGCGCAGGGGGCAGTAACCCCTTCAGCACGGAGACTCTTTTGGGGTCTTGTGTTGCCCCTTTATAAGAATCATAAGGTTTTTGTTCTGTTTCCTGTAATAGATACATACGACCCAACTATGGAGACAGGAAGGGAGGAAACGTATTGTTCTCATAGTACAGGACCCCTTTACTGGCCCCACAGTGTAATGCCCCCATTATGCCCCTTATGCAGGATGTATGATGCCCCCACACAGTGTAATGCCCCCATTATGCCCCTTATGCAGGATGTATGATGCCCCTACACAGTGTAATGCCCCAATTATGCCCCTTATACAGTATGCATGATGCCCCCACACAGTGTAATGCCCCCATTATGCCCTTTATACAGGATGTATGATGCCCCCACAGTGTAATGCCCCCATTATGCCCCTTATGCAGGATGTATGATGCCCCCACACAGTGTAATGCCCCCATTATGCCCCTTATGCAGTATATATTATGCCCCCCACAGTATAATGTTCTCACTCTACCACCTGAGGTCCTGTATTTGGAATAATCCCTCTGGAGAATGTTTTTCCATTTCCTGCTCCCCTCCATATATACCCTCGAGCATGTATACATGCATGTAGGGGAGCAGACATTACTAGATATTGAGGCTTTGTACAGTAATATACCACATGAGGATGGTATCAGAGGAGTAAGACATTTCTTGAAATCGAGATCGATAGAGTGTAGCAGACATAATGACTTCATGGAGGATCTTCTAAAATTCACTCTTACTCATAACGTCTTTCTTTTTGACAGGAAGTACTTCCACCAGCTCAGGGGTACTGCGATGGGGAGCCCCTGTGCCCCCTCATATGCTAACCTATCCCTGGACTGGTGGGAGGAATCCACAATATTCAGACATGATTATAAGTGGTGGCAGCCATATATTGGGGTATGGTACAAATATATTGACTACATTTTTATCATCTGGTCAGGGACAAGTGAACAATCTTTTTAATTTGTCGGGGAACTCAACATCAGTAGAGTGGGCCTGAGATTTACATCTGAATTTATTATAATAATAATTTTTATTTTTATAGCGACAACATATTCCACAGCACTTTACAATTTTAGGGGGGACTTATATAGACAATACAGACTTTACAGAATAAGCATAACTCAGATATTAAAAGAAGTGAGGGCCCTGCTCGCAAGCTTACAGTCTGTAAAGAAATAGGGGAGACACAAAAGGTAAAATGTACATATATTGTATAATACTGCCTTAATATACTAAATACAGTAAGTACATAACACTACATGAACTGGTCGCCAGCCAGTATGTGTACAGTACAGACAGAGGCTATTCAGTGCATGGATGGTATGAGCATGATTTTGAAGAAAATTTTAATATGGGCCAAACTGGGACAGTTAGATAAGTGTGTTGAGGTGATAGGCCAGTCTAAAGAAATGGGTTTTTAGGGCACGCTTAAAACTGTGGGTATTGGGAATTAATCAAATTGTCCTGGGTAGTGCATTCCAAAGAATTGGTGCAGCATGCGAGCAATCTTGGAGACTGGAGTGGGAGGTTCGGATTACGGAGGATTTTAGTTTTAAGTCATTAGCAGAATGGAGGGCACGGGTAGGGTGGTAGACTGAGACGAGGGAGGAGATGTAGAGTGGTGCTGAATCGTGGATAGCTTTGTGGGTAAGAGCGATAAGTTTATATTGAACTCTGTATTGGATGAGCAATCAGTGCAATGACTGGCACAGGGAAGAGGCATCGTTGTGTCGGTTGGCGAGGAATATGACCCTGACTGCTGTGTTCAGGACGGATTGGAGAGGGGAAAGTTCAGAAAGAGGGAAATCGATAAGTAAAGAGTTGCAATAGTCCAGACGAGAATGAATAAGAGCTACAGTAAGAGTTTTTACCGAGTCAAAGGTAAGAAAATTTCTGATTCTAGAGATGTTTTTGAGGTGTAGATGACACGAGCGAGCGAGTGATTTGATGTGAGGAGTGAAGGAAAGATCTGAATCACGTATGACCCCAAGACAGCGGGCATGTTGCTGGCGAGTAATGATGGAGCCACAAACGGAAATGGCAGTATCGGGCATAGATAGGTTAGTGGAGGGAGGAAATAGGAGTAGTTTAGTTTTTGACAGATTCAGTTTTAGATAGAGGGAGGACATAGTGTTAGAGACAGCGGAAAGACAATCACTGGTATTTTGTAATAATCCAGGGGTGATGTCCGGAGAAAAGGTGTATAATTGGGTGTCATCAGCATAGAGATGGTACTGAAAACCGAATTTGCTGATTGTTTGTCCAATAGGAGCGGTGTATAAGTAGAAAAGAAGGGCGTCTAGGACTAATCCTTGAGGAACCCCGACAATAAGGGGGAGGGGAGAAGAAGAGGAGCCAGCAAAAGACACAGTGAAGGAGCGGTCAGAGAGGTAGATCCACAGTGTTGAATGCTGCAGAGAGATCCAGAAGAATCAGCAGGAAGTAGTGACCATTAGATTTGGCTGTTAGTAGATCATTAGAAACTTTAGTGAGTGCAGTTTCAGTAGAATGTAAAGAGCAGAAACCAGATTGTAAAGGGTCAAGAAGGGAGTTATCTGAGAGATAGCTATTAGACAGGAGTGGAACAGGCCTTCCAGGAGTTTAGAGATAAAGGGAAGATTGGAAACAAGTCTGTAGTTAGCAGCACAGTTCTGGTCGAGGGATGTTTTTTTAAGTAATGGATGTATGCTGGGGTGTTTAAAAAAGGAGGGAAAAATACAAGATGAGAGGTAGAGGTTGAATATTTTAGTTAGGTGACTGGTGACAGCTGGAGAAAGGGACTGAAGGAGATGTGAAGGAATAGGGTCACTGGTGCAGGTGGTAGAGCGAGAGGAAGCAAGGAGCCTTGTCACTTCTTCTTCCGTGACTGGTTCGAAGTCAGAAAATGAGCAAGATACAATGTGGGAGGGAGGAGCATGCATAACATTTGGGGATTGAGAGAAAATTTCCTGTCGGATATGGTCAATTTTTTCTTTGAAATAATTGGCCAGATCGTCAGTGCTGAGGTTGGTGGTTGGGGCCTGTGCTGTTTGATTAAGGAGAGAATGAAAAGTGTCAAACAGGTGTTTAGCATTATTGGACCATGAGATGATGAGGTTGTTAAAGTAGGTTTGTTTGGAGAGGTGAAGGGCAGAGTTATAAGTTTTAAGCATAAATTTATAATGGAGGAAATCTTCGGCCAGATTAGATTTTGTCCACAGCCGTTCGGCACACCTGGAGCCCCGCTGGAGAAAACGTGTTTGCAGCGTGTTGCTGGATTGTCGCCGTCTGTGCCGAGTTGTTCTATGTGTAGGAGCTGCGCCTTCATCCAGGGCTCATTGCAATGTTTCGTTATAATGCTTCAGTGCAAAGTCAGGGCATGAGAGGGAGGAGATTGGGGCCAATGATGATTGCACCTTTTTCATAAATTTCTGGGTGTTAATGGCATGTATATTTCTATAAGTGTGGAAAGTGGAGGTGTCTTGAGCAGGGTGACAGTTCTTGACAGAGAATAAAAGAAGGTTGTGATCAGAGAGCAGAAGAGGAGAGTTAGTTAAGTCATGTATTGAACAGAGCCGGGCGAAGATCAGGTCAAAGAGTATTTCCATCTTCATGTGTAGGAGAATTAGTAAGCTGTGAAAGGCCGAAGGAGGAATTTAGCGATAAAAGATGAGTGGCAGATGGGGAGAGGGAATCGCCTATTGGGATGTTAAAGTCTCCCATGATGAGGGTGGGGATGTCATAGGATAGAAAGTTTGGAAGCCAAGTGGCAAAGTGATCCACAAACTGACAGGAGGGGCCCTAGGGCGATACATAACCGCCACTCGCAGGGAGAAGGGCCGGTAGAGTCTGACTGTGTGGGCCTCAAAAGAAGGGATGAAAAGTGAGGGTACTGGGGATATAACCTGAAAAGTACATTTTGTTTAAAGGAGCAGACCAACACCAATTATTACCAGTTGCCATTCCTGTATGTACTGATCAAGAAGGATTGTAACGGGACCCTAGGGACACTCATCTACCAGAAACCTTCAAGCACTAATAAACTATTGAAGTGGGATAACCACCACCCCCATCCCCATAAAAAGAGGAAAACCCAAGGGACAATTTTTATGGTTGAGAAGGTACTGTTCGAATGTCATAGATTTTAATATACCGGCAATAGACCTGAACACCACATTAAGGGATAAAGGGTACTCGTGGTACATTTTGGATTCCGCATCATCGTTTGCAGAAAAATGGTCCATCAGCTCATCTTTTTCTCATTCAGATCTCTAAAATACCGGATCCTCTCAGTGACGATCGTCTATATAAGAAAATTTTCCTGATTTATCCAGGAAAATGATGGACAAGATGGTGGAGAGGATATTACACCTCACCCTAGAGATCCTCTTCCGGCTTACTGGAGAGGTGAGAGATTCTGATGACGTCCCATTACATCATTCTTATCTATGGGAATAACAGATGAACAGAACTGGAGAGGTGAGGACTCTGGAAATGTCTGTAGTGAGATTTATTAATGTGTCTCTCCATAACCAGAGATTAATCACGGGGCCTCCACCTCACCCCCTGATACATGAGGACATCAATGACCAGAAGATCCTAGAACTCGCCTACAAGATGATTGAGCTGCTGACTGGAGAGGTGACACTGCTGGGAATGCTGGGACATTATACAGTAACGCTATGAAGGGATTGGGGGATGACGGTATCATTGTATGTGTCAGGTTCCTATAAGGTGTCAGGATGTCGCCGTCTATTTCTCCATGGAGGAGTGGGAGTATTTAGAAGGACACAAAGATCTGTACAGGGACATCATGATGGAGGTTCCCCAGCCCCTCACATCACCAGGTAATAGGACTAAATACACACGGCCTATAATTATCTGTATGTAAAGAATGAATACAGTCCCTGTATGTGTTTCCTCCAGATCTATCTAGTAAGAGGACAACACCAGAGAGATGTCCCCGTCCTCTTCTTCCACAGGACTGTAAACAAGAAGATCCCAATGTTCCCCAGGTAGATGGAGAGAAGGTGTCATGAGATCTCCCCTATGATGTGTAGACGGCTGTAAAGGTCATGTCTTCAGTTCTGTTTTATCCACCATTATTATGTTTTATATTTGTGTCATGAGAACGGTGGAGATAAGAGGATTAGAGCCGATCAAACTTGTGACTTTTCCATCTGTCTTTGACTTTTATAATATTTGTTTCAGGGTGAAGATCTGACCCATATTAATACTACAGAGACATATGTGAGGGGTGATGAGTGGTGTAATGAGGAGATTCCTACATATGACTACCCAGGTGAGTAGTAACCACTGAATACACAGAGGTCACAGATTCTTTTCAGACACCGGCTGTGGCTGCTTTATCAGTGGTGTAGTCGTATCACAATCGTGTGATCACCATTTTGCCGCTAGACCACAACATTCTCCTCCGTCCGAAAATATTCAAATTACTTTGGGAAATTGTGAAAGCCCTTTTCTATAGAACTTACAACCTGGAGGATCCACCTACCCCCTGGGATTAGTAGACGCTGACCATTACCTGCCCAGGTCTGTAAACTATAAAGCCAAATGTCAGCGTACGTAGATTGTGCTGACAAATTAAAAAATCACTTGAAGAAAACTATTATGATGGGCCTCTATGTGAAAGCAGAGGGTAATGATGGTGTTGTCTTCCTAGATCCCTGATATCTTATTGGATGAATCTCCCTTCTCTCCCTTCTGTGCTGCTGAATGTGCTCATATGGTCCCTACAAGACCAGGTCCAGTCTTTCTGGCCAAACTTCTCTTTTTTGATCGATAACATTAAATGTCCACTGAGGGGCACGTGTGAATTTCTGTACAATAACAACAGAGTTTCCCTTTATCCTGACTTTTCAATTTCTTTTAAAACCAACTAACTTCAAACAGGATTGTGATAAACTATACAGAAAACATTACACCTGTGCCATGATATATCTCTAAGCTGTGCGTGGCTGATGGCTGTACTATACATTTATTCACACCTGCAGGAGATGTGTTGGCTCCAGCCCTGGTTTCATGGATTCACTCCACATCATAAATAGTATTGAGCGAATTTGTTCGCCATTTCAAATTCAGGTTCGTGTTCGTGGTTCCGGCGTGTTCGGCCCAAATGGTCAACCATAAATGAATGTGACTCCAGTTTAGTGTTGGATTTCTCCCTTCATCTGACAGAAAATATTGTCCCTTACGATAGTTTAGATTGCCAAGAGCCACCGAGCCCCATACTCTAATTACCCCAGAGAGGTTTCACCACTAGTTACTCATTTTTCTCTGATGGAGACTGTTCAGTTTTATCATTTCAGTAGATGTGTTATTGTGTATAGTCACAGTTTTTGACTTCAGTAATCCTCTAATTTAACCTCTTCCCGCAGCCAGTATTTTGTTTCTAATCAGGCCCCATTTTTCAAATCTGACGTGTGTCACTTTATGTGGTGATAATTTTGGAATTCTTCACAAAGGATAATAGGAAACAAATGGACCTTACAAATTATTTTTGAATTTTTGAATCTGACAATCCCCTATATACGGTTGTACACTACTGTTTGAGCACATGGCAGGTTAAGAAGGTAAGGAGTGACATTTAGCTATTAGGAATGCTCAAAAGATGGCTACCATGAACAGGCTTATCACTATCTACCCTGTTTACAGATTTCACAAATTACTTTAACCCCTCTACATGGATCTGGACCTACACAGAGACCCCTAGGCTTGAGCCACAGTGTTACCTGCTATTCGGTGGACTGAGATGGAAAGAAGAATAGTCAGGTAGCCGGGTCAGAACCAAGAGGATAGAGAAAATACAAAATCAGAAGACACAAGAGTAGTCCGTAAATGGGCCGAGGTCACAACAGAAACAAATACACAAGCCGGGAGCTGAGCACAGAGGACTGAACCAGAGGAGAACAAGGCTGTATCTGGCAGCTTCCAGCAATATGCTTCCAGCTTTAGTAGGGTGCGGTGCTTTCCAAATTGCTGAAGCAGGGAGCAGATTAATCCAGCTAGACAGAACATACACCCATACTGTCAGACTCGATGGTACTACAGGTACCAGCAAACCTAATCTTAGTAGCTGGACAGAGCCTGCGCCTTTTACTCCATATTTGGGAGGCAGAATGAACAAACAGTTGAACACCACGCTCCTGGTACATCCTATGAGGTTTTCTATTAGACAGTCATTGTCCTGGTGAATAAGTGAATTTTTTAATATAACTTGCCTTTTTTACAGACAATTTAAGTAGAAATGTTCAAAAATATAAAATTCAAGGATTTTTTTATTAAAAAATAATAATTGGTTTTATTCTTAGCAGATGACTGTACCAGGAGATCAGAGGGACAGCTGACACCTTCAATTTTCAAATCAGATAATTTTCAGATCCCACAGGATACAATTGAAGTGAATGCCATTACTCCAGATATACCATCATCCCTTCACAGCAAAGATCTGTCATCTGATCCACTGAAACAGGTCCTGTCTTCTGATTCATTACCGACTACTATGGAAAATCAAAGTCACAAAATAAGCATTAAAAAACAAACTGCTCCTAATGCAAAGAAGACATTTTCACATTCAGAATATAGAAATAGTTTTCCTCTCAAAAAGTCTTTTCTTAAACATCAAAAAATTCACACAGCGAAGAATAGATTTTCTTGCTCCAAGTGTGGGAGATGTTTTAATCAGAAAACAAGTCTTGCTAGGCACCAGATAACTCACACAGGAGAGAAGCCATTTTCCTGTTCAGAATGTGGGAAATGCTTTACAGAGAAATCAACTCTTATCAATCATCAGAGAACTCACACAGGAGAGAAGCCATTTACATGTTCAGATTGTGGGAAATGTTTTGTACATAAATCAAATCTTTTCAAACATCAGAGAACTCACACAGGGGACAAGCCTTTTCCATGTTCAGAATGTGGAAAATGTTTTACAGAGAAATCAACTCTTATCAAACATCAGAGAACTCACACAGGAGAGAAGCCATTTTCATGTTCAGATTGTGGGAAATGTTTTGTACAGAAATCAAATCTTAATATACATCAGAGAACTCACACAGGGGAGAAGCCATTTTCATGTTCAGAATGTGGGAAATGTTTTGCAAAGAAATCAACTCTTATCAACCATCAGAGAACACACACAGGAGAGAAGCCATTTTCATGTTCAGAATGTGGGAAATATTTTACAGCGAAATCTACTCTTATCAAACATCAGAGAACTCACACAGGAGAGAAGCCTTTTTCATGTTCAGATTGTGGGAAATGTTTTGTACAGAAATCATATCTTAATAAACATCAGAGAACTCACACAGGGGAGAAGCCTTTTTATGTTCAAAATGTGGGAAATGTTTTAAACAGAAAGCGCATCTTGATAACCACCGGAGAACCCACACAGGGGAGAATGCCGCAACTACACCCAACTAGTCTCTACAGACAAGAAAGGCCCTAGCTGTACAACTAAAAACGCCACCACAGACCTAACTCCCTAATAAGTCGTTGAGGAGTTTCTCATACCTCCTGAGGAACCAGAGGGGAGGCCGCAACACATTATCAACAAGGGGAAAGGAAAGTATGAAGTAAAATACGAAAACCCTGAATGAGAAACAAAAACACATTCATATAGGGCAAAGAAGGCAAGCTAAGGAGAACCAAAAATAAAAGGAACAAGTATAATCTCCCAGAAACCTAACATTGTTAGAATGAAAAGGTACTGGGAGGAAAAGCAAACTGACCGGTAGGATAGTTTCACCTTTGTGGTGAAACGTACAAAATTCATCCTCACCAACTGTATATGTCAAACTCGTCCATTTATAATGACCATGGACAAGATAAAGATTCCCAACTCACATCAGGACCACAAGATCCCAGGTACTTTCAGCTGCATCACATCTAATGTAATGTACTTAATTATATGTAGCAAATGTCCAACTGGGGGTCTGTATGTAGGGGAGATGGGGCAAAAACTTAGATGAATTCTCATCACCACACAAAAAAAGAAAAAAAGAATAGATCTACTTGTGGCCACACATTTTTACGGCCACAACTGCTTATCCTTTTCCGAAACTGATAGTTCTGCTTCACATCACTTGTCTTATCTATTGCATTATTCCTGTGCCCTGTTATGTATAAATATGTGACTCTTCAGATTTTGTGTTATACTTTGTCTGATGAGACCTGAGTAGTCTCGAAAGCTTACTGACTAATGGCTAACTGAAGAGATGGTATCAACCACTGAGGACTCTCAAATTTTAATATTTTTCTCCATACAGCAATTTTAAGATCTCTCCACAGGTGTTCAATGGGATTTAGATCCAGACTCATTGCTGGTCAGAACTCTCCAGCACTTTGTTTCCATCCATTTTCTGGGTGCTTCTTGAAGTATGTTTGGGCTCATTTTCATGCTGGAAGACCCATGACCTAGGACGCAAACTCAGCTTTCTGACACTAGGCACTATATTGTGACCCAAAATCCTTTGCTGATCTTCAGATTTCCTGATGCCTTGCACACAGTCAGAGGCTGCAAAGCAACCCCAAAATACCTTTAAACCTCCACCATATTTGACTGTATGGGTTGTAAATTTATTGATTATCTGTGCACCTTGGACAAAGGAACATGTGGATCTCTAAAGATGGACTTATAACCTTGAAATTGTTGATATTTTTCAACAATTTTGGTTCTCAAGTCCTCAGACAGTTCTCTTCTCCTTTTTCTGTTTTCTCCATGCTTAGTGTGCCACACATATGTACACAATGCAAAGATTGAATCCATTTCTCCCATTTTTATCTGGTTTTAGTTGTGATTTTCATATTGCCCACACCTATTACTTGCCACAATTGCGTTTGAACAAGCTTCACATGCTTGAAACAAAGTTGTTTACCCACAATTTTGGCAAGATGCCAACAATTTTGTCCGCCCTATTTTGTGTGAAATTATGTTCAATTTCCCTTTTTTTCTCTGTTTTCTTGTGTTGTTCCAATACATGCAAAGGAAATAAACGTGTATAACAAAACGTGTAATTTCAATAATTTTCTGGGAGAATCACTTCATTTTCTGGAACAATTTCAAGGGATCCAACACTTTTGACCATGACTTGTTTTTGTTGTCTTTTTAATTTGTTGCAGCATATCATCCTCTACGTGTTCAGCTATATTAGGAGGCTTGTAGCAAAGTCCAATTAGCATCTTTGCATTATTGCCATTTTCATGTACATTTACCCATACTGATTTTACATCAGGGATGTAAAGCTCAAAACATGCAGAGGGCCAAAATGAAAAACTTTGACAAAGTCGTGGGCCAACCAGTATACAGTATAATGGGCCCCACATAGTCCTACATACAGAATAATGGACCCTACATAGTCCTCCATACAGTATAATGGGCCCCACATAGTCCTCCATACAGAATAATGGGCCCCACATAGTCCTCCATACATAAGAAACAAGAGGGAAAAACTTTGAGTCAGCATCCCATATAATAGTGAAAAAATTACAAAATTGTATTAATTATAATTTATACAGGAAAAAAATATGAATTGCTGAAACAGAGACAGTTAATAGTAAAACAATGGAGGAGCACTAATGAGGAGCATGAGACAAATTAACATGATTCTTTTCTGATGTAAATACATAATTGGGCTACCAAAAAAATAAGAATATATTGTTAAAATGCAATGAAGCATTCAATGAAAGTGCAGGTGCTTATGAGGTAGGTCAGAAGCAGTTGCTATATAAGAGGTTAGTCATACCGCTGTCTATATATAGTTACTAATATAGATAGCTCATACCGGGGGTAGCAGATCTTTATTAGTGGTATCAGTGCCCTGACCCCTTAGGCTACAGGGTAAAAGTATATCCTAATACATATTAAAGCCTAGAAAATGCACCTAAGTAGGAAAAAAGATTAAAGAACGGCAGCAAAAAGAGTGTATCATGAATCCTATAGAATACTTACAGCCACAGTGGATGTGAACACGGTCCTCAATGGCACTCACTCTAATGCGCGTTTCAGCACGGCTGCCTTCGTCAGGAGGTGGCGTCAATGAAGGTGGGTAGGGTTTAGAAACCCTTGAGCCAATAGAAAAGGGGGTGTGTAGTCTCTCCGCCAATGGGTGTGGGGAGGGTGTGGCATGACACATGGCAATCACCACTACACCGCCGCATCCACGGCAAACTCGTCATGTGATCCATGACGCAGCAAGCAAGTGGGGAACCACGTGACCGCGCGTCATGGAGCACATATTGATACGGTCAGTGAGGACACCACAGAGAACAGTGAAGCCATGCGTACCGCCCAGTCCACAGACATATATAGTCAAATACAACCGGAGAGAAAAAGAAACTAGCATAATGGGGTAAACTGTCAATAATAGCATATCCCAAATGTGTATATATATATCTAAGGGGTATAGGCGATAGCCAATTATATATAAGTCAGAGTTATATATAAATAAGTTAATTGACCATGACAAAATAAATATAGTATATCTTTAAGAAAAGCATGAAGTATAACATGATTATATGAGATCATAGTATAAATGCATAATCAGATATAAGAAAATATCTCTCAAAATATTGATCTATAAATGCGAAATATATACAATAATAACTATGGACAAAAAATGCGCACACAGAAAAAAGTTACAGGTCTTGAGTAGAGATGAGCGTTGTTCTACTCAAACTGTTCGCCAATCTCAAATTCGAGCTGTTTTGGGCGGTGTTCGAGCCGTTCGGCGAACACGAACAATTTGAGAAAAATTCGGCTGTTCGAGGTTATGTTCGATAACTGTTCGTGCACCAAAATCATAACTGGATTTTTTCTCAGTAATGATGAAAATTAATGTTAATACGCAGTTTGAGTGTACAGCGGGGCGGGGGGAGGGGCAGGGGATGGATCTCTGCAGGAACAATGAAGATCTCCATTTTTTTTTTCTCTTTCCCGCATTTACAGTGGGGAGGTGCAATCTGTCAGCCTATCAGCAGCGCACACACGGAGCGAAGTGCTTTTTTTCACACAAGCAAGGGCATGTGTCATTGGCAGTGTATGTCACATGTCCTTGCCCTATAAGACCAAGCCATTTTCCCCGTCGCCACCATTTTCTCACTGCTGCAGCTGCGTGTTAGACGGCACCGCTGTTGCTGTGTGCGCTATACCTTGTTAATTTCAAGCCAATTTTCGCACAAATCTACAGATAGCTTGGGAGTAGGGAATAGTTGTGATTGCAGTCCTTTTAAGGACTAGGTTACAGCATTTCCTACGACTTTTATCAGGCAGGTCTGTGCTCTTAAATAGATAGATTGTGGGAGTAAAGACTAATTGTAATTGCAGTCCTTTTCAGGACTAGGTTACATCAGTTCCTATCAGTTTTTGCCAGGCAGGTCTGTGCCAGTGCTGTGCAAGTTTTTTTCACAGCATTTGGCTGAATCTAGCAAAGCTAATCCTTTTTGGCCTATTGCAGAGTGTGTTAGTCAGTGGAGTAGCCTATCTGTGTTGCAAGATATACCACCTGTGTATAGAATACCAATTTTTTTACTGCACCTAGTGAAGTAAAATCTTTTGGGCATAGCATCATTCTATTAGTCCATCTATACTGACCTCCATCAGGTTGCAAATTGAATATAATTTTTTTCTGCATCTAGCTCTGAAAAAATATTGGGCTTCTAGCTGTGTGTGGGACTTGTTGTATTAGTCCATCTATACTGACCTCCATCAGGTTGCAAACTGCATATATTTTTTCTTCATCTACCTCTGAAAAAATATTGGGCTTCTAGCTGTGTGTGGGACTTGTTCTATTAATCCATCTATACAGACCTCCATCAGGTTGCAAACTGAATATATTTTTTTCTGCATCTACCTCTGAAAAAATATTGGGCTTCTAGCTGTGTGTGGGACTTGTTCTATTAATCCATCTATACAGACCTCCATCAGGTTGCAAACTGAATATATTTTTTTCTGCATCTACCTCTGAAAAAATATTGGGCTTCTAGTTGTGTGTGGGACTTGTTGTATTAGTCCATCTATACTGACCTCCATCAGGTTGCAAACTGAATATATTTTTTTCTGCATCTACCTCTGAAAAAATATTGGGCTTCTAGCTGTGTGTGGGACTTGTTGTATTAGTCCATCTATACTGACCTCCATCAGGTTGCAAACTGAATATATTTTTTTCTGCATCTACCTCTGAAAAAATATTGGGCTTCTAGCTGTGTGTGGGACTTGTTCTATTAATCCATCTATACAGACCTCCATCAGGTTGCAAACTGAATATATTTTTTTCTGCATCTACCTCTGAAAAAATATTGGGCTTCTAGCTGAGTGTGGGACTTGTTCTATTAATCCATCTATACAGACCTCCATCAGGTTGCAAACTGAATATATTTTTTTCTGCATCTACCTCTAAAAAAATATTGGGCTTCTAGCTGTGTGTGGGACTTGTTGTATTAGTCCATCTATACTGACCTCCATCAGGTTGCAAACTGAATATATTTTTTTCTGCATCTACCTCTAAAAAAATATTGGGCATCTAGCTGTGTGTGTGACTTGTTCTATTAATCCATCTATACAGACCTCCATCAGGTTGCAAATTGAATATAATTTTTTTCTGCATCTAGCTCTGAAAAAATATTGGGCTTCTAGCTGTGTGTGGGACTTGTTGTATTAGGCCATCTATACTGACCTCCATCAGGTTGCAAACTGCATATATTTTTTTCTTCATCTACCTCTGAAAAAATATTGGGCTTCTAGCTGTGTGTGGGACTTGTTCTATTAATCCATCTATACTGACCTCCATCAGGTTGCAAACTGAATATATTTTTTTCTGCATCTACCTCTGAAAAAATATTGGGCTTCTAGCTGTGTGTGGGACTTGTTGTATTAGTCCATCTATACTGACCTCCATCAGGTTGCAAACTGAATATATTTTTTTCTGCATCTACCTCTGAAAAAATATTGGGCTTCTAGCTGTGTGTGGGACTTGTTCTATTAATCCATCTATACAGACCTCCATCAGGTTGCAAACTGAATATATTTTTTTCTGCATCTACCTCTGAAAAAATATTGGGCTTCTAGCTGTGTGTGGGACTTGTTCTATTAATCCATCTATACAGACCTCCATCAGGTTGCAAACTGAATATATTTTTTTCTGCATCTACCTCTAAAAAAATATTGGGCTTCTAGCTGTGTGTGGGACTTGTTGTATTAGTCCATCTATACTGACCTCCATCAGGTTGCAAACTGAATATATTTTTTTCTGCATCTACCTCTAAAAAAATATTGGGCTTCTAGCTGTGTGTGGGACTTGTTCTATTAATCCATCTATACAGACCTCCATCAGGTTGCAAATTGAATATAATTTTTTTCTGCATCTAGCTCTGAAAAAATATTGGGCTTCTAGCTGTGTGTGGGACTTGTTGTATTAGGCCATCTATACTGACCTCCATCAGGTTGCAAACTGCATATATTTTTTTCTTCATCTACCTCTGAAAAAATATTGGGCTTCTAGCTGTGTGTGGGACTTGTTCTATTAATCCATCTATACTGACCTCCATCAGGTTGCAAACTGAATATATTTTTTTCTGCATCTACCTCTGAAAAAATATTGGGCTTCTAGCTGTGTGTGGGACTTGTTCTATTAATCCATCTATACAGACCTCCATCAGGTTGCAAACTGAATATATTTTTTTCTGCATCTACCTCTGAAAAAATATTGGGCTTCTAGCTGTGTGTGGGACTTGTTCTATTAATCCATCTATATAGACCTCCATCAGGTTGCAAACTGAATATATTTTTTTCTGCATCTACCTCTGAAAAAATATTGGGCTTCTAGCTGTGTGTGGGACTTGTTCTATTAATCCATCTATACAGACCTCCATCAGGTTGCAAACTGAATATATTTTTTTCTGCATCTACCTCTAAAAAAATATTGGGCTTCTAGCTGTGTGTGGGACTTGTTGTATTAGTCCATCTATACTGACCTCCATCAGGTTGCAAACTGAATATATTTTTTTCTGCATCTACCTCTAAAAAAATATTGGGCTTCTAGCTGTGTGTGGGACTTGTTCTATTAATCCATCTATACAGACCTCCATCAGGTTGCAAACTGAATATATTTTTTTCTGCATCTAGCTCTGAAAAAATATTTGGCCTTCTAGCAGTGTGTGGGACTTTCTCTATTAGTCCATCTATACTGACCTCCATCAGGTTGCAAATTGAATATAATTTTTTTCTGCATCTAACCCAGCCAATAGTTTTGGCCTAATACCACAGTTTGGCCACTCAGCTCTGCTCGGTTCCCATCCATTGTTTTTTTGTGCAAACAACTCCAGAGTTGTTAATTAGTTAACCACCAAAATGAGTGGAAAAAGGCCTGCTGCTGGTGGAAAGGGGAATAGGCGTGTTGGGAAGGGGAAAAAGGTTGTGTCCGTGGGGTAGGTGTTAAAGCAACAGTAACATCTGCAGAAGAAAGACCATCTTCCAGCCAAACTAAAATGTCTACTTCTTTTAGCGGTCAATGTGATAAGATCCCTTTCTTACGGCCACGCCAATCGCTACAAATTCCAGATGAGGCACAAAAACAGCAGGTGCTTCAACGGATATCAAGTGCTCCTTTAAGTGGGCTCTCCTCCACATCAACTTCAACATCACAAATACTCCAGTCCTCAAAGGTGTCACCCCAATCGCACTTGCTTCCTCACAGCTCCCAAATCTCCAGCTGCCCGTCTGAGTATGAGGTAGAACAGATGGTTGAGTCTGCAGAGCTGTTTACTCATACTATAGCCTGGGAATCAGAGGTCGACTCCAGCGCTTCTGTGAATCCAGACGAGGAAATGATCTGCACTGATGCCCAGAATCTTTATGAGTCGGATCCAGGACCAGACGCAGAAGGTTCTGACCATAATGTAGACCCTCATTCCCAAACTGTAACTCCTGTTGGTGGGGACAATGAGGAAGACGATGATAAGACTCAAATACCTGATTGGAGCAACAACTTTAGTTTTTTGTCAGGGCAGGAACAGGTTGGCTCTGAGGACGACGGGTGTGATAACGCACAGGGTGATGATGATGAGGTTGGAGATCCCACTTACTGTCAACCCACAGTCAGCCAAGAGATGAGGTCAGCAGAGGAGGTGGAGGAAGATGCTAGTGACGACGAGGTCAGGTTGCGCCTTCCTGGACAGAGACGTAGTACTGGAAGCACGTCAACAACTGCATCCTCAAACACAACTCTGCCTCTCACCACAAGTCGTGGTGGCTCTTCAGGTCGCATGGGTGCTAAGCCTTGCATAGCCTGGGCATTTTTTCAGATCGATAAAGATGACCCAACTCGTGTTATCTGTAACATTTGTCAGCAAAAGCTAAGTAGAGGCCAAAAAATACATAGTTTGAGTACTTCATGCATGAACCGGCACATGGACATGAAGCATAAGTTGCAGTGGGAAGCTCAGTGTGCTACAATGCGGCCTAGCCGGCCGGGCCAACCACCATCTGCCATATCTTGTGCATCCGCGGCCTCTTCATCCTCTGTGACTGGGGGGACAGCAGTCACACCTGTTTTGGGGCGCAGACCTGCCACCTCTTTACCCGCAACAGCCAGCGTGATTGGCAGGTCATCATTTTCTTTGGAGGTGGTAACACCAGCTGGTGTTGAGCGCTGTCCGACATCGATAGCACCACCTTTGGATCAAGGCAACCTAACATGTCCGCCTGCATCTTCCTCACAGACCGGCAGTTTGCCGGGGACACCCTTATCAACCCCGTCTAAGCACAATAGCCAGCCCTCGGTCCCTCAGATGTGGACAAGTAAAAGACCATTTCCTCCTAGCCATGAGAAAGCTAAGAGGTTGAATTTCACCATCTGCAAGCTCTTGGCTACAGAAATGCTGCCTTTCCGCCTGGTGGACACAGAGGATTTTCGAGACCTTATGTCCGTCGCAGTGCCCTAGTACCAGATGCCCAGTCGGCACTACTTCTCAAAGAAAGGTGTGCCTGCGCTCCACCGGCATGTCGCACACAACATCACCGCTTCTTTGAGAAACTCTGTGTGTGACAGGGTGCATTTCACCACAGACACTTGGACGAGTAGGCATGGACAGGGGCGTTACATGTCGCTGACTGGGCACTGGGTAACTATGGTGACAGCAGGACAAGGGGCTGCTGTCCAAGTCTTGCCGTTCCCACGAGTTGTGCGTCAATCCTCTTTATGTCAAAGTTCCTCCACTGCTTCTGCCTCCTCAACCTCCTCTCGGTCTTCCACCTGCACCCAACGCCTGTCTGGTCATGCCACAAGCTTTCTAACTGCGCAGAAGGGATCCTGCACACCTCCTTACTATGCTGGCAGTAGGGCTCAACGTCATCAGGCGGTTTTTACATTGAAATGTCTGGGAAATGTGAGTCACACAGCTGAGGAGTTGTGGTCAGCTCTGGAGAACCAATTTCATGAATGGTTGTCTCCACTGGACCTGAAACCAGGGAAGGCCGTGTGCGACAATGCTGCAAACCTGGGTGCGGCCCTTCGCCGGGGCAATGTCACACACGTGCCTTGTATGGCTCACGTGTTGAACCTGGTTGTCCAGCAATTTTTAGCCCACTGTCCCAGACTAGATGGCCTTCTGCAGAGGGCACGGTCGCTGTGTGCTCACTTTCGCCGTTCGCATCCCGCAGCTCAGCGACTTACATCTCTACAGAAGTCGTTGGGCCTGCCACTTCACCGGCTAAAATGCGATGTGCCTACCCGGTGGAATTCAACTCTGCACATGTTGCAGCGACTGTGGCAGCACCGACAAGCCCTGGTGCAATACGTTCTGACGTATAGCCTGGGCCAACGAGATCCAGAGGTGGGGCAAATCACGCTGGAGGAGTGGTCTCAGATCAGGGACCTATGCACCCTTCTGCACAGTTTTGAAATGGCGACGAAGATGTTTAGTGCTGACGATGCCATTATCAGCATGACTATTCCGGTGATTTACATGCTGGAGCACATGTTAAACAGAATTCGGAGTCAGGTGGTGGCACAAGAGGAGGTGGAGGAAGTAGAGGAGGAGGAGTTGTATGCGGAAGGGCTAACATCTGCAAGGTCCAGACGGTCGGCAGCACCAAGGCAGCAGGCATGTGAGGGTGGGGGAGATGGTTTTACCAGGGCGCATGGTAGCAGCCAAACTAGTGAGGAAGGTGCAGGAGCCCAGGAAGAAGTGGAGGACGAACTGATGGAAGACTCATCAGATGAGGGAGACCTTGATCACATTTCTGTTGTGCGAGGTTGGGGGGAGAGGACAGAGGAAGGAAGCATGATTGTTACCTCGCCACCAACACAACAGGGACTTGGTGCTCCTGGATGCGCAACACACATGAGTGCCTTCTTGCTGCACTACCTGCAACATGACCCTCGAATTGTGAGAATTAGAAATAATCCTGACTACTGGGTTGCCACACTGTTAGATCCCCGGTACAAAAGTAAATTTGCAGAAATTATTCCTGCCATAGAAAGGGATGCACGCATGCAGGAGTATCAGCAGAGACTGTTGCAGAATCTTACATGTGCTTTTCCACAAAATACCAGTGGTGCACGTAGTGAATCTCACAGTTCCAACTTGCCAACCGTGGGACCGTCAAGTGTTCAGCACTCAAACCGTAACAGAACCACAGTATCTGCTGGTAACATCAATTTTGCGGAATCATTTCACCACTTTTTTAGCCCATCCTTTGCAAGGCCACAGGAGACAAGAAGGCTGACACATAGTCAACGCCTAGAGACGATGGTACAGGAGTATCTCCAAGTAAACATTGAAGCCATGACTGTGTCACTGGACCCTTGCTCTTTTTGGGCTTCCAATCTGGATAAATGGCTGGAGCTAGCCACTTACGCCTTGGAGATCTTGTCATGCCCCGCAGCCAGCGTTCTGTCTGAACGTGTGTTCAGCGCTGCTGGTGGTGTGCTGACAGATAAGCGCACGCGGCTCTCCACTGATAATGTAGACAGACTCACGTTCATAAAGATGAACAAATCATGGATCCGAAACGACTTTTCTACCCCTGTGTCATCCTGGGGAGAGTAAAAGCTTGATGATTGGTTAAAATCACCCTACCAACCGTTTTAAGCTTTCAAATTACTAATCATGTTTATCTGTATCTTGGCTGGAAAATAATTTGGGCTTTGTAGCAGTGTGCAGCACTGATTCTATTAGGCCATCTATAATAAGCTCCACCAGATTTAAAATTACTAATCATGTTTATCTGTATCTTGACTGGAAAATAATTTGGGCTTTGTAGCAGTGTGCAGCACTGATCCTATTAGGCCATCTATACTAAAGCTTCACCAGATTTAAAATTAATAATAATTTTTAGCTGCATCTAGCCCGGAAAATAATTTTGGGGCTCCGAGATGCGCAAGACACATAAGTGCCTTCTTGCTGCACTACCTGCAGCATGACCCTCATATTGTCAGAATTCGAAGTAATCATGACTACTGGGTTGCCACACTCTTAGATCCCCCAAACTTTTCGATCAACCTTTTCATTTTAATAAAGACCAAAAAAATGGTCATTTTTGAAATTATAAGCATTAGCAGGTTGTTAGAAACTGAAATCAAACAGTTTTCAACTCAAAACTTTATTCTAGGTGATGTTACATTTTCACATAGGACCCCTTGTTCGAAAGGAGCTTCTGAACTCTCTCGTCCATTGAATTTGTCAGGTTTTGGATGGTTTCTGCTTCAATTGTTTTGCATGAGGACAGAATACCCTCCCAGAGCTGTTGCTTAGATGTGAACTGCCTCCCGCCATCATAGACACTCCTTTTAATGATGCTCCAAAGGTTCTGAATGGGGTAGAGGTCAGGGGAGCATGGGGGTCACACCATAAGTTTGTCCCCTTTTATGCCCATATCAGCCAGAGATGCAGATGTTTTATGTGCAGCATGAGATGGTGCATTATCATGCAGAAAAATGATCTTGCTGTGAAATACACGGTTCTTCTTCTTGAACCATGGCAGGAAGTGCTGTTTGAGAAAATCCACATACATTATGGA
Organism: Phyllobates terribilis; assembly: GCF_046119375.1. Taxonomy (NCBI): domain Eukaryota; kingdom Metazoa; phylum Chordata; class Amphibia; order Anura; family Dendrobatidae; genus Phyllobates; species Phyllobates terribilis. The sequence goes on from NW_027362777.1 coordinate 10,282,367, forward strand.
GTTCATCTTTAGCGCCTTCAGGGATCCTAAAGGGGCCTACAATCTCTCTCCCCATGATTCCAGCCCAAAACATTACTCCACCTCCTCCTTGTTGGCGCTGTAGCCGTGTTTGCGTGGGGTGTCCATCAACCAGCCATCCTCCACTCCATCCATCTGGACCATCGAGCGCTGCACGGCACTCATCCGTGAACAAAACAGTTTTGAAATCAGTCTTCATGTAATGTTTGGCCCACTGGAGCCGTTTCTGCTTGTGTGAAGTGGATAGAGGAGGTCGACAGGATGGCGTATGCACAGCTGCAAACCTCTGAAGGACCCTGCATCTTGTTGTTCGGGGGACGTTGGAGGCACAAGCAGCTTCAAAAACTTGTCTGCTGCTATGACAAGGCTTTTTTGCCGCTGCTCTTTCAACCTGACGTAATTGCCTGTAGGAAAGAGTCCTCAATTTGCCCTTATCAGCACGCACACGTGTGTACTGTGAATCAGCTACATACTTCTTGATTGCCAAGACACTTCATCCTGATCATCGCACAATGTTGATTGTAGTCATGCCTTGACCTAAACACTCCACAATTTGTTGCTTCTCAGCAGCCGACACATCCTTTTTCTTTCCCATTTTGGCAGAAAATGTAGGCTGCTTAATAATGTGAGACAGCCTTCTTAAGTAGTCTTGCCTTTCATTGGACACACCTGCCAAACTAATTAGCACAGGTGTCTGCAATTGCTTACAGTGATATAAAGAGCCCTGACACACATCACCATCAATGAGTTTAACTGACAAACAAACAAATTCTTCCCTTATCACTCCTAAACACTTTTTGCATAATAATTTGGAACACAGTGTACATGTGCTTTTCCACAAAACACCAGTGGTTCACGTAGTGAATCTTACAGTTCTAACTTGCCAACCGTGGTCTGTATGGAGTTGTTCAATAAAGGGCCCAAAATTAAGATAACATAGATGGGAGAGGTCTCTATGAATAGGAATTCCTAAGTATTTGATACCCTGTGAGGGCCAGGCAAAGGGAAAGTTGGACTGGATGGAATCCTATATGGATTTGGGGAGGGAGACATCGAGGGCCTCAGACTTCGCTGCATTGATTTTAAAATTTGACCATGTAACAAAGTGATCTATTTCAGCCATAACAGCATGGATGGATATATGTGATTGAGTGATATATACTAGGACATCATCAGCAAACAGAGAGCACTTGTACTCGGTGCCTCCCACCTCAATCCACCTAATATTGGGGTTATGGCGAATTGATGAGAGCAGGTGCTCCATCACTAGGATGTATAAGAGAGGGGACAGAGAACATCCCTGCCTTGTCCCATTGGTGATTGTGAAAGGTGATGAAAATGTTCTGACGCGCCCCCTGGGCCTTGGGACACCCGGAGCCGGACCCTTTTTGGTGGATGCTGGTGGTTGTAGTCTCCGTGGCGGCAACCCGGTTCCGTGGCTCAGGGCGGTCAAACCAGTGGCGGAACTATTTATGTGGTTTTGATGTTTAAATGTCCGACTACGCCACCCGTGGATTGCGGTCAGAGTGAACCGCCGCTCCAGGGCAGACCGCTGAGGCTGGTGTTGTGGGTGCAGCAGAGCGTAGCATAACTCCCCACGGGAGGAGTATAGCCTCAGGGCAGTGTATGCGGAGGATGGGGGTGATGGTGCAGGGCAGCAGCAGTAATGACACGGAGTCAGTGATGCAGTCCAGGGCCTTTACTCACAGTTCTTATTATCCAGACCACGTCTGCAGGTAACGGCTGCCCACGTCGTACTGTGCTCACCAGGTGAGGGGCTCAGACAACTCCCAGATAACTTTGGAGTGCTTCACAGGACCCCCTTTGTGTGTCCTTTGTCTGGCCTTTCTTACCAACCCTTCTGTCCGGCTGCCTCGGGCCTCCTCTTGGTAAACTTGGCGCCAGTTTCCCTGACCCTATGTGGTGCCTTCCTAGCGGGTGTAGCGAGGGGCTGCGCCACATAAAATGTCACAGCCTCCTGTTTCTAGCTGAGGGTCGTTTCCTGCCTCCACTAGTTTCGGGGACCGGTCTCCCCCTTTGGCCTGACCCCTCCACGCAGATGGATTCGGGCGTGCGGTGGCGACTCGCCCGTCCGCACCCCTGAGATCCCTTCGTTCCTCGTTCCTGGAGCCTTCTCCGCTCCTCTTCCTTCCTTCTCCCTCTTCCAGGCCTGGGCCTCTGTTACTAGGCCCGCCTCCGCCGGAGCAGAGCTCATGCAGAGCCCCTGCTCCCTGCCACTTCTGCTCAGACTTCTCTGCACTGAACTAAGATGGTGCCCACCTTTTATACTCCCTTCTCAATGCACCCAGGAACTGCTTCCTCCCTGCTCCTGCACTACAGGGTTCCCCTTCCTCAGTGTTCCCTCCCCCCACTCCAGCCAGGGACAGGGACTGTCGTGCCCATCTCAGGGGCATATTGGTCGCCCTGCCCCACGGCAATGTGGTGTAATGCATGCAGGTGTCGGGTCCTGATCCACACTACATCCTTACCTGAGAGTGAGATATCACACCTCTGGGTGAGGTGCAATACCTCTGTAGCAACCGAGCCCTCAGGGTGCTACAGTTCCATTTATCTTCAGCCTAGGTGACGTATTGCGATACAGGGCCGTGATTTTGGCTATAAAAGGGTCCCCTAGACCCCTACCCCAAGCTTTTTAAGAGAATCATATATGGCGTGCCAGGAGACTCTATGGAATGCTTTCTCAGCATCCAACGAGAGTATCTAATTACAAATTTTTAACTGCATCTAGCCCAGGAAATACTTTGTGCCTAGTAGCAGGGTCTGCTAGTCAGCGGATTATCCCGGCTGTTAAGCAAGCTACACCACCTGTAGTTTGGACACTTCATTTTTTCAAAGGAAATGCTTCGGGACCATGGGATACTCAGTGAAGAGCATCAGGAGGCACCCCAAGGCATAGGGGCTCGGACTGGCAGTAGGATGCCTTGCGGTGGACAGCCGAGCTCGATCCTTATAAAAGCTTTTTAACTGCAGCAGCTTTAGTGGACGCTACTGGAGCTGGAATTACGCGGCTGCTGGCATGAGACTTGCCCTCCAATAGATCCTTGTAAATGGATTTAAAGTGTATTTATTCAAATTAGAGAGACAATTTAAATTAAAAAGCTTAGAGCTGCCTCCACCACAGGGGGGCTCGCTCGACCCACCAGCGGACAGGCACCAGTATTGGGAGAGGGGGGCTGTCCGTCAGGGTTCACCGCGGCTCTGGCACAAACCTGGCGACACGGAGGTGGCACGGGCAGGAGCGGACTGAACGTGTCGGCTTCTCACTTTTTGGATTTTAGAAGGGCATGACATGCCTATATCTGTGTCTCCCCCTCCTTTTACTCCTCCACCTCTTTTCTTTTCGCATGACTATATGTACTTGTCACTTTTCCATGTGTTAGTTGTGTCTTCTGAACAGTTTGTCAGCTTTTGGACACCTTTGAAGGTGTTTTCTATGTGTTTCTATGTGTTTTTGTTTGCCTGCCATTGGTTTTAACGGTGTTCGAAGGTGTTCGACGAACAGTTCGACGAACAGTTCGGCGAACACACGGGTGTTCGACGAACCGAACCGAACTCGAACACTACGGGGGTGGCTCAACACTAGTCCCCAGCCGCCAGTATTTTTCCTGGTATCGCCTCCGCCTTCCACAAGCACGGGTCCCACAACATTACCCATGCCCTACCCAGTGCACTTACTAAGAAGGACTGCCTAACCACAAACACGTGGACAGGTGAATGTGGCCAGGGACGGTACGGAGCCAGTCCACAACTTTTTTTGATAAGAGTTGTATTTAGCTCAGTGAAAGGACTGGCATAGAGGGAAACCGTATCTACCCTGCGTGTCATTTCTCCCAGGAAGTCCTCTAAAGCTGCTTGCACTTGAAATGTGGCTTGAACATTACTGCTGGTACTTTTCTGTGGGAATTTTCTTGCCTCCTACCAGCCTGGAATATTTCCAGCAAACTATGGTACAACACCATGGTATTAGCACTGCCCCCAGTACCAGTAGCGAAGCCATCCTCAATTTCCTTCTCTGGAATTTTATTTGGTAGACTGAGTGGCTGCCCAAATACATTTTCTCACAAAGGAGCTGATGACAGAGTGGCAGTAGGTTCAAGTTTCTCCAGCCTGTTAGATATTAGAGGGTGAACGGCAGCACATTGGATCAGTGGTTAGCACTGAAGTCTTGCAGCACTGGGATCCTGGGTTCAAATCCCAGCAAGGACAACATCTGCATGAAATTTGTATGTTCTCCCCATGTTTGCGTGTGTTTCCTCCTCAGTAAAAATAGAGTGTCCTGGAATCTTCCCACACACTTTTCTTAGCCAGGACTGCTTCTCGGCAGGGTTGGACAGTCCCACCAGAGAATTCTCTGGTGTGCCTTGGCTTCTACCTCAGGAGAGTTCATGATAGCGCTAACTTTGCAGCTGCTATGGGGCTCTTGAGCGGGTGAGAAAGGTTAGCCCTCAGAAACAAATCCTCTGGTGGGCACAATGTTTTTCAATCTGAAACAGCTTCTCAGTGGGAGTTGTATTTCACCACAGCCATATTCTTTAGCTCTGTGAAAGGACTGGCATAGAGGGAAACCGTATCTACCCCGGTTGTCATTTCTCCGTCACCAGGTTCCGCCCATTGTAACACACGACCATGCCTGGCTGTATGTTCAGCGGTGAGAGCCACAGATCAAGCTGCTGTGTTACAGCTTTCAACAACTATGCAGCGCTGGGCGGTTTGTCAATTAAGCATTAAGCATGTTATCTTCAGCACAGCCTGTTGCTGTTTGGCCAAGGCAGTGCTGCAGTGCTGTCAGCTTGTGACTGATGTGGTCATTTCGGAGATGGAGGAGGAGGTGCATGAGCTGAACAATGTGATTACATTGAGGTTAAATTGGTGATGCTGTTTTTTATACTAAAGAAAGATCCTATTGTTATGTTTTTTTATGTTTTTTTTTTATGACAAATTCATTCACCGGGAAATGTCATTTTAACATTTTACAACCTCATCTGGCAATGTGGTGACATCAGACACATCCTGTTTTATTTATGATGGAGGGACTCTGAAAGTCATAAAGCCTATTTTTATAGGGATATCAGACGGCCCTTACTATTCTTAAAAGGCCAGCAGTCGGCCCTAGCTATTGTTAGAGAGCCATCAGAGGGCTATGCTTTGTTGTTCCCATTATTAACAAGTGGGTCTCCTATACTGTTATTGCACATCCAGTGACTGCAAGGGTTGTCAAAAATTTGGACGCAACCTAATACCCCTTTGAAGAGACATAGAGGAGGGTCTCAGTAAAAAAAATGTTCCCATTATAAAGGAGCGGGTCTTCTATAGTGTTTATGCCCATGCTGTGACTGCAAGGGTGGCCAAAATTTTTGAAAAAAACCACTAACAATTTAAAGACACAAAGAGCAGGGCCACAGTAACAAGGTACGACATGCTCCCATTTGAAAGGACAGGGTCTGCTATACAGTTATAGGGTATGCAGTGAGTCCAACAGCTGACCAATTTTAGGAAAAAACCCACTAAGAATTTAAAGACACATAGAGCAGGGCCACAGTAACGACAAATTCCCATTAGAAATGATAGGGTCGGCTATACTGTTATAGGGTATGCAGTGAGTCCAACGGCTGACAGATTTTAGGAAAAACCCCACTAAGAATTTAAGGACACACAGAGCAGCGCCACAGTAACAAGGTACGACATGTTCCCATTAGAAAGTAGAGGGTCTGCTATACAGTTATAGGGTATGCAGTGAATCCAACGGCTGACAAATTTTAATGAAAAACCCCAATAAGAATTTAAAGACACATAGAGCAGGGCCACAGTAACAAGGTACGACATGCTCCCATTAGAAAGGACAGGGTCTGCTATACAGTTATAGGGTATGCAGTGAGTCCAACAGCTGACCAATTTTAGGAAAAAACCCACTAAGAATTTAAAGACACATAGAGCAGGGCCACAGTAACGACAAATTCCCATTAGAAATGATAGGGTCGGCTATACTGTTATAGGGTATGCAGTGAGTCAAACGGCTGACAGATTTTAGGAAAAACCCCACTAAGAATTTAAGGACACACAGAGCAGGGCCACAGTAACAAGGTACGACATGTTCCCATTAGAAAGTAGAGGGTCTGCTATACAGTTATAGGGTATGCAGTGAATCCAACGGCTGACAAATTTTAATGAAAAACCCCAATAAGAATTTAAAGACACACAGAGCAGGGCCACAGTAACAAGGTACGACAAATTCCCATTAGAAATGATAGGGTCGGCTATACTGTTATAGGGTATGCAGTGAGTCCAACGGCTGACAGATTTTAGGAAAATCCCCACTAAGAATTTAAAGACACACAGAGCAGGGCCACAGTAACAAGATATGACATGTTCCCATTAGAAAGGAGAGGGTCTGCTATACAGTTATAGGGTATGCAGTGAGTCCAACGGCTGACCAAGTTTAGGAAAAAACCCACTAAGAATTTAAAGACACATAGACCAGGCCACAGTAATGACAAATTCCCATTAGAAAGGAGAGAATCTCCCATAGTGTTGGACTATGCAGTGACTGCAAGGGCTGCCAAAAATTTGGAGGCACTTCAATGGCCCTTGGAAGAGACGTGGAGGAGCGCATCATAAAAATTTTTTACCATTAGAAAGGAGCGGGCCTCCTATACTTGTAATGCCATGCACTAAGTGTATGGGCTGACAAACATTTACTCCTGGGGGGTATACATGAACATACTGTATAAAATGTTTTCTTTACGGGCATCATAAAAATGTAGCGCCCCAAGGGCTCGGCCGCTACAGGGGTATTGCACCTCTGCCAGAGGTGTGATATTCCACTCCCGGGTAAGGATGGAGTATGGACCAGGGTTCAGTTAGCTGCATACAGCACACTCACCCCATTTCCGAGGGACAGCTCAACGGTGCTCCCATTAGACAGAAATGCAGGCACAACAGACCATGCCCCTGGCTGGAGAGGGGAGGGGGTAGGAATACCCAGTGATGTAGGAGCAGTTAGGGGTTGGTTCCTGAGCGTAGATAGGAGCCCATTGGTTGCTGGTCACCTGGGCTCATGTTCTAGAGGGAGGTATAAAAGGTGGGCACCATCTTAGAACAGTGTTCAGTCAGAGAGAAGAAGTGACGGAGTGGGGGCCTCTGCAAGGGGCTCTTCTCCGTAGGCGGGCCTAGCCTCTGAGGCCCAGCCAGCACAGAGAGAAGAGAAGAAGAGAAGATCAGTGAGTGGAGTAAGAGAAGGAGTTCAGCCAGAGAGGGCTGACAGGGAGCTGTGGCTCAGTCTGGGCCCAGCTCCACGAGGCAGGCCTAGAGTGAAGGCCAGGAACAGAAAGGAACAAGAACAGAAAGGAACAGAAGAGAAAGAGAGAAACAGAAGGGCTCAGGAACAAGACGGCAGAAGGGACCCTAAGAACCCACGAGAATACAGGGTGAAGGGTCAGGCAGATTAAGGGTACCGGATCCCAAGTTGGTGGAGGAGAAACAGCCCTCAGCCAAAGACCGGAGGTCGTGATCATTTATTGGTGCGACACCTCATCAAACCTGCTAGGAAGGCACCATATAGGACAGCGGGGAACGGGAACCACGTTTACCCGCACAGGTCCGCGGCAGCTGGACAAAAGTGGGTCACTGGTGAGGCAGGCCAGAGAAAGGATTGAAGGGGGTCCTGTGCCATGCTCCTGAACTGCCTGGGTTTGACCGAGCCCCTCACCTGGTGGACGCAGCATGGCTCGGGCGGTCATTGCTGACAGAAGTGACCCGGCGTACATGAAATGTGAGTAAAAGACATTGGACTGCAGTACGTTGTCTGTGTACTCTTTCGCTCCTCCAGCACTAACGGCACTGGGACTCTCTGCACCATCACCCCCACCATCCACTACACTGCCCTGGGGCTGCACTCTTCCCGTGGGGAGTCACACTACCTCAGCTGCATACATCATCAGCCCCAGCGGTCTGCCTTGCAGCGGCGGTTCATAATAACCGCAATCCACGGGTGGCGTAGTCGGACATCACTTAGGACTGCTAAAGGACTACCACTGGTCTGACCACCCTGAGCCACGGAACCGGGTCGCCACTGCTGCCCCCACCGTCTCCCTATTGCCCGGCTCCGAGTGCCCCACGGCCCAGGGGCGAGTCAAACACCCTTTAAAAAAATTATGTGGGTGTTGCATCATGGACCGCGGTCACCCTGGTGATATGGTGGTGGAGGATGAGGAGAAGGAGGAGGAGAAGAGCAAATAGCCAAAATCAGGAAGCGTATACCCATGTGTGGGTGTGAAAAGGTGCATGGGAATACACCTCCCAAGAAAAGACACTGGATTTGAGTTTATGTTACGCTGCTATCATTCGGTGGTGTTGAGAAGTCTAACCCAATCCAGCCCTTGTTCATTTTTATAAGAGTCAGCCTGTCAGTGTGGCACCCCAGGGGTCTGGTTACCACAGTAATAGAGATATTATGTCTGAGAGCAAGTGGGAGGTTTCTCTGGTCAGGAGCCCTAAACATGCAACACGGCCCACCCAGACCTGGGAGGGGAGGAATCTGCCCTTATAAACTGGGTCTGGGGCGGGATTAGGTCAGACAGAGCCTGCAGAACAAGCAGAGCAGTCAGAGCCTGGAAAGGGAAAGTGAGAACAGGAGCTCTGTAGGAGCAGCAGCTGAAGGCCAGGGGCTGTGAGTAGTGTTGAGCATTCCGATACTGTAATATCGGGTATCGGCCGATATTCGCGGTATCGGAATTCCGATACTTAATTCCGATACTTCTACAATATCGGATACCGGAATCGGAAGTTCCCATAATGCCTGCGCTCTGCAGTGTCTGTGAAGGATGACAAGTTGGATGGCAGCGCGATCCAGCCTGTCATCAGAATGCCATCCCAGCGGGGGAGAATTCTCCTGATTGTTTAAAAGCCGGCGGGCGGTATAAAGCAGCCGGCTTTTAAACAATCACACAGCCCCATACTGCTTCCCCGCAGCCTCCCACCCCGATCCTCCGCTCCCCTCGACACCTCCCATCCCGATCGTAAGTTAGGACCGGGCGGGGAGCGCAGCTCCAAGGAGCGGGGAGTGAAGGACCCGGGCGGGGAAGCCGGCAGTGAAAAGACTTCACCGCCGGCTTTCCCGTTCTGTGCTGCGCTTTCCCGCCGGTTATTTCAAATGAACAGCTGAGGTATCAGGTGATGCCGATCAGCTGTTCATTTGAAGTCGCCGCGTTGCCCTCAGAGGGTTCTTGTGAGTTCATGCTTGACTGCATGAACTCACATGAACTTTCCCACGGCCGCACAGGTCAGCCTCACCTCCCAGACCCGTCATGATTAGTGTGTGTGCGGGGTGTGTGCGCGATGTTTGTGCGGGTGTGCGCGGTGTCTGTGCGATGTGTGCGGGTGTGTGCGGTGTGTGTGCGGGTGTGTGCGTGCAGGCAGACATAGGCCGATGTGACACTACTACTCCCATCGGCCTATGTCTGTCCCCCGTCCACTCCTGCCAGCAGGATCAGCTCGATGGGAGCAGTAGTTCCCATCAGCCTGATCCTGCTATTTAAATTGCCCTACTGTGTCCCCAATAAATGTTAAATACATGTCATTGGTGGCCAGTGGTTACCTAAAAGAAATTAGTTCATACATTACCTGTCCCCGCCGATCGCCACCTAAAATAAAGTAAAAAATAAAAAACTACACCTATACTCACCAAGACACCTAATTCCCCGAAGCCATCGATCTCCTGTAATAAAATATAAAATAATAAACCACAACCTTATCCTTACCCCTCCGTAGCAGTCCACGAGTGTCCCACGAAGATCTCCAGTTCAGAGCAGCCACATAGAATGTGACCGCTCTGAACCGCTGCCGCCGCTAGAATGACGGGGCCGTAAGGGTTCACCGGAGTTCAGGCAGCGCTGCTCCGGTTAGCTCCTTTACGGCCCTGCTGTATCGTGAGAAATTCCCACGGTACAGCAGTGCCGTAAAGGAGGTCTCCGGAGCTGCGCTGCCTGAATGCACTCCGGTGACCTCAGTCAGTGGCTCCCGCTGCCGGGAGCGGACGTGTTCCCGGCAGCGTGAGCTTACAGCAGCCATGCACAGCTGTCACCATCTCCAGATGTGACAGCTGTGCATGGGAGATCAGCGCAGGAACGTGGACAGGTAACTATTATTTTTAGTAAACTAAGAATTAAATAAAATTGTGTGTTTTATTTCAAATAAATTATTTTTTTCTGGGTGTAGTGTGTTTTTTCTTTTTAACACTTTGTAGGTTAGTAATGGGGGTGTCTTATAGACGCCCATCATTACTAACCTGGGCTTCATGGCAGCTGGCGCTGACATGAACCCCACCACTATTACCCCCTGCCACCGCACCAGGGCAGCGTGGAAGAGCGAGGCTAAGTGCCAGAGTTGGCGCATCCTATGGATGCGCCATTTCTGGGGCGGCTGACGACTGGTGTTTCTAGCCTGGGAGGGGGCCAATATTCATGGCACCCTTCCTGGGCTATTAATATCAGCCCCCAGCTGTCTGCCTAGCCTTTGCTAGCTATTAAAATAGGGGGGACCCCACGTCATTTTTTTTGGGGGGGTCCCCCATTTTAATAGCTAGTAAAGGCTAGGTATTCAGCTGGGGGCTGATATTAGTAGCCTGGGAAGCTCCGTGGGTTTTACCCCCTTCCCAGGCTTCAAACATCTGCCCCAGCCGTCTGCTTAACCTCCGCTAGAGACTAAAATTATGGGGGATCCCACGCCATTTTTTTTTAAAATAAATCCATTATTTTAACACTAAATGACATTTGAGCAGTTAATAAAGATGCAGTCCCTAAATTATTATTTATTTTTTAATTAATTTTTCCCAAAACTTTTGACGTGGGCTTCGCCATATTTTTGTATGCCAGCCAGGTACAGCATCCAGCTTCTATGAACGCGCCATTTTCCGGGGCGGCTGCGGACTGCAATTTTCAGCAGGGGGCAGAAAGCTTGGGCCTCCCTGCGCTGCAGATTCCATCCCCCAGCTGCCTAGTTGTACCTGGCTGGACACAAAAATAGGGAGAAGCTCCACGTTTTTTTTTTTTTAATTATTTCATGAAATTCATGGAATAATTAAGAAAAAAAGGGCTTCCCTATATTGTTGTGTCCAACCAGGTACAAATAGGCAGCTGGTGGTTGGGGGCAGCCCGTTCCTGCCTGCTGTACCTGGCTGGACCCAAATATAGTGCAAAGCCCCACGTCAATTTTTTTTTAATTATTTCAGGAAATTCATGAAATAATTAAAAAAAAATTATGTGGGGCTTCGCCCTATATTTGTGTCCAGTCAGGTACAGCAGGCAGGAACGGGCTGCCCCCAACCACCAGCTGCCTATTTGTACCTAGCCGGACACAACAATATAGGGAAGCCCTTTTTTTCTTAATTATTCCATGAATTTCATGAAATAATTTAAAAAAAAAATACGTTGGGCTTCGCCCTATTTTTGTGTCCAGCCAGGTACAACAAGGCAGCTGGGGGCTGGAATCCACAGCGCAGGGAGGCCCAAGCTTTCTGGGCCCCACCCGCTGCAAATTGCAGTCCGCAGCCGCCCCGGAAAATGGCGCGTTCATAGAAGCGCCATCTTCTGGCGCTGTACCCAACTCATCCAGGGCCCTGGTGCGGTGGCTCACTGGGTAATAAAGGGGTTAAGGCCAGCTTGGCATTATCAGCTGGCCCTAAGCCCGAAATTCATGGGGTCACGCCAATATTAGACATGACCACCATGAATTTCTAGTAAAGTATTTAAAAAAAACACAAACACCCAGAATAAAGTCCTTTAATTGAAATAAAGACACAATTCTTTATTGTTCTAAATTAAACCATACTTACAGTCACGCCCATTCCAGCTGAAGCCAACGATCTCCTGCAATAAAAGTAAAATAATAAAGCAACCTCATCCTTACCTTTCCATGGTTCCCAGGACAGCTTCAGCTCTGCTACATCGAGATGACAGGCTGGACCGCAGCAGAACGCTGCCATTCAGCCTGTCATCCCGCAGACACTGAGAAGCGCAGGCATGCTTGCGCTCCACAGTGTCTCGCTGTGACGGCATCCAGATGAGCGGAGGTCATGTCCAATGAACTCAGCTCACCTCATGCACGTCACTGACAGCGTGGGAAAATTCTCCTGCACTCAGCGCTTCAGCGTGAGAATTTTCCCACGCTGTCAGTGACGTGCATGAGGTGCGCCGAGTTCATTGGACATGACCTCACCTCATGCACGTCACTGACAGCGTGGGAAAATTCTCACGCTGAAGCGCTGAGTGCAGGAGAATTCTCCCACGCTGTCAGTGACGTACATGAGGTGAGCCGAGTTCATTGTCGGCTCATCTGGATGGCGTCACAGCCAGACACTGAGGAGTGGAAGTATGCCTGCGCTTCTCAGTGTCTGCGGGATGACAGGCTGGATGGCAGCGTTCTGCTGCGGTCCAGCCTGTCATCTCGATGTAGCAGAGCTGGAGCCGTCGTGGGAGCCATGGAAAGGTAAGGATGAGGTTGCTTTATTATTTTTCTTTTATTGCAGGAGATCGTTGGCTTCAGCTGGAATGGGCGTGATGGTAAGTATGGTTTAATTTAGAACAATAAAGAATTGTGTGTTTATTTCAATTAAAGGACTTTTTTCTGGGTGTTTGTGTTTTTTTTAAATACTTTACTAGAAATTAATGGTGGTCATGTCTAATATTGGCGTGACCCCATGAATTTCGGGCTTAGGGCCAGCTGATAATGCCAAGCTGGCCTTAACCCCTTTATTACCCAGTGAGCCACCGCACCAGGGCCCTGGATGAGTTGGGTACAGCGCCAGAAGATGGCGCTTCTATGAACGCGCCATTTTCCGGGGCGGCTGCGGACTGCAATTTGCAGCGGGTGGGGCCCAGAAAGCTTGGGCCTCCCTGCGCTGCAGATTCCAGCCCCCAGCTGCCTAGTTGTACCTGGCTGGACACAAAAATAGGGCGAAGCTCCACGTTTTTTTTTTTTAAATTCATGAAATTCATGGAATAATTAAGAAAAAAAGGGCTTCCCTATATTGTTGTGTCCGGCTAGGTACAAATAGGCAGCTGGTGGTTGGGGGCAGCCCGTTCTGGGGCGGCTGACGGCTGGTGTTTCTAGCCTGGGAGGGGGCCAATATTCATGGCACCCTTCCTGGGCTATTAATATCAGCCCCCAGCTGTCTGCCTAGCCTGTGCTAGCTATTAAATTAGGGGGGACCCCACGTTATTTTTTTTGGGGGGTTCCCCCATTTTAATAGCTAGTAAAGGCTAGGTATTCAGCTGGGGGCTGATATTAGTAGCCTGGGAAGCTCTGTGGGTATTACCCCCTTCCCAGGCTTCAAACATTTGCCCCAGCTGTCTGCTTAACCTCCGCTAGAGCCTAAAATTAAGGGGAACCCCACGCCAATTTTTTTTTAAATAAATCCTTTATTTTAACACTAAATGACAAGTACAGTAATCAACACTGTCACTGTACTTCATATATATGTGACTGACATGTTTCTATCTATCTAATCTATGTGTGATTCTCTATTCTTTCTATTCTAAATTGTCGGGTACAGATGCTGAATTGCCGGCCGGCTTTCTTAAAGAGACGGTGCATGAAAACACTATTATTTTTTTAAATAAATCCTTTACACTAAATGACAAGTACAGTAAGCAACACTGTCACTGTACTTCATATATATGTGACTGACATGTTTCTATCTATCTAATCTATGTGTGATTCTCTATTCTTTCTATTCTAAATTGTCGGGTACAGATGCTGAATTGCCGGCCGGCTTTCTTAAAGAGACGGTGCATGAAAACACTATTATTTTTTTAAATAAATCCTTTACACTAAATGACAAGTACAGTAAGCAACACTGTCACTGTACTTCTTATATATGTGGCTGACATGTTTCTATCTATCTAATCTATGTGTGAAGCTCTATTCTGTCTGTTATAAATTGTCGGGTACCGCTGCTGAATTGCCGGCCGGCTTTTTTAAAGAGACGGTGCACGAAAACACTAATATTTTTTTTAATAAATCCTTTACACTAAATGACAAGTACAGTAAGCAACACTGTCACTGTACTTCATATATATGTGACTGACATGTTTCTATCTATCTAATCTATGTGTGAAGCTCTATTCTTTCTGTTGTAAATTGTCGGGTACCGGTGTATGCCGCTGATGAATTGCCGGCTTTTCATGTCATTCTACATTATTCTTAGTTGTTTTACTTCATGTAGAATTAACCTACAAGGAAAGAAAGGGTTTATTTTCATTCCGATATTTGTGTCCCATTGACTTGCATTGGTTTCCGGTATCGGAATCGGCGATATCCGATACTTTTTGGGTATCGGCCCGATCCAATCCGATACGATATTTCCTGATATCGGAAGGTATCGCTCAACACTAGCTGTGAGCAGAGATATAGCTCGCCCTGGCTGAAGTTACTAAAGCCGGACACAGGAGTCCGAGGCTGTGGGGACTGATATACACCCAGCAGCAGAAACCAGCCGGCAGGGGATTCCAGGTCCTCTGGCCATAGAAGCCCGGAGGCTCAGTCACAAAGAAGGGACCAGTGCCGCCATCCAGGAGCGGAGGCTAACAGAAGGCCCCAAGTCACCAGCCATACGGGTGAGCACCACACGGTATACTCAGGGACGTGGGCTACTTGTAACCGCTGACAGCAAGGTAGCCAGGAAGAGTGCAGATAAACGGGGAGGCCTACAACTCCACCTGGCCAGGGGAACTCCTGCTTGCTCGCAGACTGACCAGGCCCCTTATACTAGCCAGTACTCCCGGGAGGGTCTGCCTTGTACCATCAGTAAAGACCCTGAACTGCACCTCACGTCTCTGTGATTCCTTGCCGCTCCTGCACCATTAGCACTGGGACCCTCACACCATCACTCCCATCATCTTCCACATTAGCTGCCCTGAGGCAATACTTCTCCCGTGGGGAGTCATCCCATACTCGGCTGCGCAAACAACATCAGCCTCAGCGGTCTGCAGCGCAGCGGCGGTCCCCACTGACCGCAATCCACGGGTGGCGTAGTTGGACACTTATTACAATACAAATAGACTGCCACTGGTTTGACCATCCTGGGCACGGACCGGGTCACCGCCACACGGAGACTACAACCCCCAGTATCCCAGCGATCCGGCTCCGGGTATCCCCCTGAACAGCACAGGCCCAGGGGGCGCGTCAACTTTGGCGTAGTCGGCAGGATTTCGTGCCTGCAACCACCGGGTACTGCGTGCCTGAAAAAGACTTTTGAACTCACCTGTGGTGAAGTTTCCCGCCGTCCGGAGTCGTTTCCCGCCATCCGGAGCCGATTCCCGCCATCAGACGCCATCTTGGACCGTTTCCCGCCGTCTTCTGCCTTCTTCCCGCCATCCGCAGCTGCTTCCCGCCTTCGGACGCCATCTTCGGGACGCCGTACAGGAAGAAGAGGGGCGTGGACGCCGAAAGTGCGAGAGATCCGAAGCTCCGCCCCACGCTCCGCCCCACGCTCTGACGCTGCGCAAGGTCCTGGAAGGGAGGAAGAGTTACGCTGACGTCATCGGAGCGCGACGCCAGGTCCTCAACCCCGACGATCGACTGCGGAGCCGCGGCCTACGGAAGAAGAGCATCGCAAGGTAGGCCACGGTCCACTAGGGGGGAAGGAGGATGCCGGACACCGAGGGGAGCTCCACTGCCACAGCCACCGCCAGCGCAATCGCTGCAGCAGTCATGCCATTCACCATGCCCTATATCCCGGGGGCAACCTGGCTACCCCAGTACTCAGGGGAGTCACATACTCTAAATGACTTTAGAGAAAGACTGGATAGCCTCTTTCAGGTGTACCCCCTCACAGAAGAGCAAAAAGTGAGCATCCTGGTGGCCCAATTAATCGGGGCAGCCCAAAGGGAGGTAAAGTCCTGGCCACCTGGGAGGAAGAGGACTGTCAGAGAGATACTAGCCCGGCTGAAAGACACGTTTGACACCCGCACCTCAGCTGAGATAAAACTAAGATTTTATGGGTGCAAACAGCGGGCACATGAAAGTATAAGAGACTATGCTCTAAACCTACAAGAGGCCCTGAGAGCCATTAAGCAGGCAGACCCTGACAGCGTGGGAAATGAAGATAAGCTGTTGACTGAACAATTTATTGAGGGTCTACTGTGCAATGCCCACCGAACCCAGTTGCGGGCAATGGCCTTACAGGACCCTGACCTGGACTTTGCACAGTTCAAGGACAGAGCCATCCGGGTGCTCCGAGAACCGGCACCAGGTGGCGCTGTGACCCACAGGCGCCCTGCTATCACTTACCACCAGTAGACGGCGCCCTTGTCTGCAGGGCCTGTGGGAGCTGATGCGCAGGCTTTAAACAGTGACCCGGCTACAGACCTGCACCATCAGGTCCAAGAGCTGACTAAGAGCGTTGCCGCGCAAACCAGAACTGTGCAGTCTTTACAGGTCTCTTCTCCAGGAAAGATCCAGCTGGCATCCGGACCGGAGGACGTCCTGTGGCGCCGACTGAGGAGGACCCCACCGGCCAGAGGAAGACCCAGCGACAGATACAATGAGGACGGACGACCCATCTGCCGCCGCTGCAATCAACCCGGACATGTGGCAAGGTACTGTCATTTAAACGGGCACAACCTGGGGTAGAGGGCCAACCCCCAGGCATAAGATCATCAGGCCCATCAAACTGGCGTGATAAATACGTAGGGGGACATCCAATCTTGCCTGTGGTACTGGATGGCATTACTATGAGTGCCCTACTAGACACTGGGTCACAGGTGACCACCATCTCGTACGTGCTCTTTAAGCAGTACTGGAATGACTCGGACATAACCCGCTGCCCAGATGACGACCTGAGTATCATCGCCAGCAATGGTCAGCCCGTGCCGCAGGTGGGATTCAAAGAGGTGACCATTAAGATCGGTAAAGTCGAACTGGCGGCACAAGGACTGATTATAGTGGACATAGACCGTCATGAGAGTCACCCTAGAATAACCTTGGGAACTAATGTGATTGAAAATTGTCTTGCAGAGGTGATTCTCATTTTACAGCAGGTTGCCAAGAACGCCAGTTCCGGCCAGCAGCGTGTGCTCCAAAAAGAGATCCGGGCACTGATGAAGCGGCAACAGGTGGAACTATCTGGTGGTGAGATAGGTAGCGTGAGAATGTGTGACCCGTTCCCTATTGCCATGCTCCCAAAAAGTGAGATGATGATTTGGTGCCGGGCAGCTATTGGTCTAAGAGGTAGAGACTACCAAGCAATGGTAGAACCCGTCTACTCAGACAGTAGGCCCACCATTTTGACAGCACGGGGGGTGGTCGATGTACGCCATGGGAGGGTGCCCGTTCGCATCATAAATATCGGGGAGAGAGAAGTACACCTGCCCCGGTATGCCACGCTAGCCAAATTGTTCACCATAAACCAGAATTCTGTACAGGCCGTGGAACCCTTGCCTCCATCTCAACCAGAGGAAGGTAACGGCTCTAAGAAACCAATGGAGGACTGGTGTCAGCAACTGCATTTGGGTACTGACTCCACTCCCTCACACCAGAAACAGGGAGTCTATCGGGTGGTTCAAGAGTACGAGAGAGTGTTTAGTAAACACCCGCTGGACTTCGGGCGAGTAACGGGGGTAGAACATCACATCCCCACGGGAGACCATCCTCCCATAAAGGAGAGATACCGACCCGTACCCCCTGCACACTACCAACACGCCAAGGGGATGCTAAAAGACATGAAGGAGGCTGGGGTAATTAGGGACAGCTGTAGCCCCTGGGCAGCTCCACTAGTCTTAGTGAAAAAGAAAGACAACACCATGAGGATGTGTGTAGACTACAGGAAGGTCAACTGTATCACACACAAAGATGCATACCCGTTACCAAGGATAGAAGAGTCCTTAGCTGCATTAAAATCTGCTAACTTCTTCTCTACTTTGGATCTCACTAGCGGGTACTGGCAGGTTCCTGTAGCAGAGGCAGACCGGGAGAAGACCGCATTCACCACCCCGATGGGTCTCAGCGAATTTAACTGTATGCCGTTCGGGCTCTGCAACGCACCAGGAACCTTCCAACGGTTGATGGAATGCTGTCTGGGACACCGGAACTTCGAGACAGTCCTGTGGTACCTGGACGATGTCATCGTCTATTCCAAGACCTACGAGGACCACCTGAAACACCTGGCAGAAGTGTTTGAAGCTCTGGCAAACTACGGCCTAAAAGTGAAACCCTCCAAGTGTCACCTCCTGAAACCAAAGGTGCAGTACCTGGGACATGTGGTGAGTGCTGACGGAGTGGCTCCCGACCCTGATAAGATCACCGTGATTAAGGACTGGCCAAGACCCTCCAGCATAAAGGAAGTGCGGCAGTTCCTCGGGTTGGTAGGCTACTACCGAAGATTCATTCCCCGTTTCACCAAAATGGCAGCCCCTATGCAGGACCTCCTGATAGGTCAATCTCGGAAAGCCAAAAACCAGAAGCTGCCCTTCAGGTGGGAAAAGCTGGAAGAGGAGTCCTTTTGCCAGCTGAAGATGGCCCTCACGGGGGATGAAATCCTGGCATATCCAGACTACAGCCAGCCCTTTATCCTCCACACGGACGCAAGCAACATCGGGCTAGGAGCCGTACTGTCCCAGATCCAGCAAGGGAAAGAACGGGTAATCGCTTACGCCAGCCGAAAACTACGGCCCACGGAGAGGAACGCTGAGAATTATAGCTCATTCAAGCTGGAGTTCCTGGCAGTAGTGTGGGCAGTGACCGAACGTTTCAAGCATTACCTTGCCTCCTCCAAATTCACCGTGTACACGGATAACAACCCGTTGACACACCTGGACACTGCAAGGCTCGGTGCCCTGGAACAGAGATGGATGACCCGCCTGTCCAACTTTGAATTCACCATCAAATACCGGGCAGGGCGCTCGAATGCCAACGCGGATGCCCTGTCTAGAATGCCGAACTTACCGGACGTGGGGGAAGATCCAGAAGATCTGGAAGAAGTTGAGCTCCCTGCGTTCCACCGTCATGGGATTACCCTGTATTCCCACCGTGTGAAGGACAGGCGCTCCGTGACGTTCAATCCCTTGCCCCACTACAACTGGGCGGAGACGCAAGACAGTGATCCCGCAGTCCATTTGGTGAAGGAAATGCTGACCCAAGCCAATGCCAGTCTTGACCCAGACGCTCCGGAGGAGACCAAGCAACTGTGGAAGGAGAAAAGTAAGCTGTTCCTCTACAGGGAGAAGCTGTGCCGGAGAATGGTTAACTCTCGAACACATGAGTTGACCTGGCAGGTAGTGGTCCCTAGACGAGACGCGGCTATGGTTCTGGAGGCATACCACAACGGAGCAGGACACTTCGGATGGAAGAAGCTGGAGTTCTTGTTGCGTGAACGGTTCTACTGGGTAGGCATGAGAGGAGCCATCGAGAGGTGGTGCAGAGACTGTGGCCCGTGCCACCTGAGAAGAAAAGACCGTGCCAACCAGAAGACTCCCCTACAGCCCATCATCACCAGACAGCCACTGGAACTGGTAGCCCTGGACCATGTGAAACTGGCTCCAAGCAGATCTGGGTATGTCTACGCCCTCACAATCGTAGATCATTACTCCCGGTTCCTGGTGGTGGTCCCGGTCAAGGACTTAACGGCTCAAACAGCAGCTAGAGCCTTCCAGCAGCACTTCTGCCGTCCACACGGGTACCCGGACCAAGTGCTGACAGACCAAGGACCAGCCTTTGAAGCGGAGGTCTTCCAGGAGTTCTGCAACCTGTATGGCTGCAAGAAGATAAGAACAACGCCCTATCACCCTCAAACCAATGGACTCTGCGAGAAGATGAATCAGGTGGTGATAGATCTGCTAAAAACATTGCCCCTGGAAGAACGCAGTCTGTGGCCTGAGAAACTGCCCGATCTGGTGGACCTGTATAACCACATCCCTGTAGGTTCCACCAACTGTACCCCGGCTTACCTAATGAGAGCAAGACCTGGTAAGCTGCCTATTGACCTGGATATGGGAGTCCTGACACCTGAGGACACCTCGCCAGAGGCAGACTGGGATACAGAACGGCAACAGCAGTATCGGAAAGTGCAGGAGAGCGTCGAGCGAAGTCTGTCTCAAGCTAGAGAAAGGCAAGAGAAGGCTTATAACCAATATGCTCCCGCTGTTCCCCTGGTACCTGGAGAGCAGGTCTTGAAGAGGAAGAGGCGGCTCCACAAGTTGGACGACCAGTGGGAGAAGGACCCGTACACCGTACTGCCATCAAGCCATGAGAACCCAAAAATCTGCGTAATCAGTAAGGATGGAGGAGAAACCACAGCCATTGTCTCCAGAGACCACCTGAAGAAGTGTCCCGAGCAGCTGCAAAGCCCTGAAGAAGATCAAGAAAACCCTCAACCCGCAGAGGAAAGGGAAGAAATGATCAGTACCATACTCGGAGACTTCCCCCGGTCTTGGACACAAGTAAACGGCGCTGTCGTGGTACCCGTCCTCACCTTTCTCCAGCCAGCCCAGCAAGTGCCTACAGAGGAACCGGTAGAGCTGGAAGAGCAGCCGGCCCAAGAGGTAGAAGAGTCCACACCAGCAGACCAGGAGAATCAACCCTCTGCTAGTAGTGAGCCTGCCGTGCCCCTAGTGAGCCACAGAGTGCGCAGACAGCTGCCCAGCTTGCCCATAACACCTCCTACACCCTGTAGTGCAGAACCAGTTAGTGAGCTCCGTAGGTCCACTAGAGTCACTAGAGGTCAGATGCCCGCTCGCTGGAGAATCTAAACTAATGCACTGTGAATTTATCTGTTAACTGTTTATGGTTTATGTTTGTTGCCTGTTACTAATTATGTTTCTCAGTTACCCTGCAGATTTATTTGGACTAACAGGTTATGGACACTGGATAACCGGAACAGTTTTGTAGATAGTTGCAACTTGGTGCCTCTTGCGAAGACGGCCGCGGAAGAGAAAACCTGTCTGGCGTGGCCTCCTTGCGGCCCAAAGTAGTTAGTCTATCCTTGCAGCCACACCCAAGGCCAACGCAAGGGGTTTGCTTTGGACAGGTCCCCTACTTCGCTTAAAGTTTCACCTTGGGTGACATGGACACCCCCTTGTTTTACAAACTTCACCTTGGGTGATATGGACACCCGGTTACGGACACGCCGTGACCTCTACAGACTAAAGTTTCTTGTAAATATGTTATTGTATTATTGTTATACCCTGTATTTATGTTTCTTTAAAAATGTGTTTAGTCCCGGAGTACTAAAATTTACTAGGGGGGAATGTGGCACCCCAGGGGTCTGGTTACCACAGTAATAGAGATATTATCTCTGAGAGCAAGTGGGAGGTTTCTCTGGTCAGGAGCCCTAAACATGCAACACGGCCCACCCAGACCTGGGAGGGGAGGAATCTGCCCTTATAAACTGGGTCTGGGGCGGGATTAGGTCAGACAGAGCCTGCAGAACAAGCAGAGCAGTCAGAGCCTGGAAAGGGAAAGTGAGAACAGGAGCCCTGTAGGAGCAGCAGCTGAAGGCCAGGGGCTGTGAGCAGAGATATAGCTCACCCTGGCAGAAGTTACTAAAGCCGGACACAGGAGTCCGAGGCTGTGGGGACTGATATACACCCAACAGCAGAAACCAGCCGGCAGGGGATTCCAGGTCCTCTGGCCATAGAAGTCCGGAGGCTCAGTCACAAAGAAGGGACCAGCGCCGCCATCCAGGAGCGGAGGCTAACAGAAGGCCCCAAGTCACCAGCCATACGGGTGAGCACCACACGGTATACTCAGGGACGTGGGCTACTTGTAACCGCTGACAGCAAGGTAGCCAGGAAGAGTGCAGATAAACGGGGAGGCCTACAACTCCACCTGGCCAGGGGAACTCCTGCTTGCTCGCAGACTGACCAGGCCCCTTATACTAGCCAGTACTCCCGGGAGGGTCTGCCTTGTACCATCAGTAAGGACCCTGAACTGCACCTCACGTCTCTGTGATTCCTTGCCGCTCCTGCACCTTTAGCACTGGGACCCTCACACCATCACTCCCATCATCTTCCACATTAGCTGCCCTGAGGCAATACTTCTCCCGTGGGGAGTCATCCCATACTCGGCTGCGCAAACAACATCAGCCTCAGCGGTCTGCAGCGCAGCGGCGGTCCCCACTGACCGCAATCCACGGGTGGCGTAGTCGGACACTTATTACAATACAAATAGACTGCCACTGGTTTGACCATCCTGGGCACGGACCGGATCACCGCCACACGGAGACTACAACCCCCAGTATCCCAGCGATCCGGCTCCGCGTAAACCCCTGCACAGCACAGGCCCAGGGGGCGCGTCATCAGCATTTTCAGTTGACAGGAGGATGCACTTATCAGTTATAATTCCACCAGCAGCACTAAAAACCCGCTCTGATAAAACACTGGCGGCAGGGAAGGCCAGGACCTCCAAGGCATAGAGAGCCAGTTCATTCCACATATCTAGCTTGGATACCCAATATTTATAAGGCACAGAGGAATCACGGAGGACATTGGTACGGTACGGCAAGGTACTCCCTCAGCATCTTCCCAAACTTTGCACTCCTTGTGAGAGTACCCTGCGCCTCAGGGCCTGTGCGATGGGAGGGTCTGAGGAAACTCTCCCAGAACATTGACAGTGTTCCCCTACCTCTGCTGGATTGAAGTTGTGTCTCTCTCACCTGTACTCCTTGGTTGTCGAACGAAGTGTGCCCTCTGCCTCCAGCGTTTTCAGATGGGAATTTTTTTAATAGTTCCGCAACAAGGGCCTTCTGGTACTGCCTCATTTTTGTTCACCTGTCCGCCTCAGGAATAAGAGATATCAAGTTCTCCTTGTAGAGTGGGTCTAGAAGTGTCACCAACCAGTAATGACCTAAAATTTTGAGAATGCGAGGGTCATGGGAAAGGCAGCATAACATAAACTCAGCCATGCGTGCCAGACTACTAACAGGCAAGACTTCCGTGTCCTCACCAAGAGGATGACTGACCATGCTCTCGTCCTCCTCCTCTCTGTCCTCTGGCCATCCACGCTGAACAGACGGTATGACAGCTGTGCAGATAGCACCGTCTATAGTGCATGAAACTAGTTCCTGTCCTTCCTCCTCCTCCTCTTCCTCATTGTCACCCAATCCACGTTGGGATGAGATGAGGCTTGGCTGTGTGTAATCACCCTGTATGGTTAATTGCTCCATCTTATCGTGCTCTGCCTGCAATGCATCATCTTTGATTGTGAGCAGAGAGCGTTTCAGAAGACAGAGAAGCGGGATGGTGAGGCTAATTATGGCGTCATCGCCGCTCACCATCTTGGTGGAGTCCTCAAAGTTTTGGAGGATGGTACATATGTCTGACATCCACGTCCACTACTGAGGTCTTATGTGTGGAGTCTGAACTGAATACCGATAGCCTTTTTGATGCTGGTACTCAACAACTGCCCTCTTCTGCTCACAAATCCTTCCCAACATCTGCAATGTAGAGTTCCAACGTGTGGGGACATCACCAGTCTGTGAGCCAGAAGCTGCAAACACTGCTGAAACACTGCAAGGGCGGCGGAAGCTGTAGGTGACTTTCTAAAATGGGCACACAGGTGGAATACTTTAACAAGCAGATCCGGCAGCTCCGGGTAGGATTTGAGAAACCGCTGAACCACGAGGTTAAGTACATGGGCCAGGCATGGTACGTGTGTGAGCTCGCCTCGCCTCACAGCCGCCACCAGGTTCCGGCCATTGTCACACACGACCATGCCTGGCTGTAGGTTCAGCGGTTTGAGCCACAGATCTGCCTGCTCTTTCAGAGCTGTCCATAACTCTTCAGCATTGTGTGGTTTTTCACCTAAGCATATTAGCTTCAGCACAGCCTGTTGCCGCTTGGCCGAGGCAGTGCTGCAGTGCTTCCAGCTTGTGACTGATGTGGTCATTTCAGAGATGGAGGCTGAGGAGGAGGAGGCTGAGGAGCATGAGGTGCAGGAGCTGTAGACCGTGGGGGCAACCCTGATTGACCTAGGGCCTGCAATCCTTGTCGTCGGGAGGACGTGTTCCGTCCCAAGGTCCGACTGGGTCCCGGCTTCCACTATGTTAACCCAGTGTGCCATCAGCGAGATGTACCGTCCCTGCCCACAAGCACTTGTCCACGTGTCCGTGGTTAGGTGGACTTTACCGGTAACTGCGTTGTTGAGGGCACGGCTAATGTTTTGGGACACGTGCTTGTGTAATGTGGGGACGGCACACTGGGAGAAATAGTGGCGGCTGGGGACAGAGTACCGAGGGATGGCCGCCACCATCAGGTTGCGGAATGCTTCTGTCTCCACAAGCCTAAAAGGCAACATTTCGAGCCAAGCAGTCGTGAATTGTGAGAATTTAGTAGTGTGGCCTGTGGGACGTTGGCTGCATATTTGCGCTTGCATTCCAAGGACTGGAGTATGAACAACTGAACGCTGTGCTGGGACAAGGACATGGACGTGCTTCCTGATGCTGCTACTTGAGAGTGTGCAATGACAGGTGCAGGGCAGGAGGCATCTTTTCATGCACTATGGACAGGGGATTGGCTTGCATGCACAACAGCAGAAGAAGCAATGGTGCCACCTGTAGACACTGTTCTTGGACCCTGGTGTTCGGCCCACAAAGTCGAGTGCTTTGCTGCCATGTGCCTGATCATGCTGGTGGTGGTCAGGCTGGTCGTTTTGCCACCCCTGCTGATGCTGGTCTGGCTCGTGATGCAAATGGCCTTTTTGGAGTTATCGGCAGAGTCTTTAAAAAACAACCAGACTCGGGAAGACCTAACAGTTGTAGTGGCAACTTCCTTCATGTTGGTGTTACGGGAAACGGTAGCCTGCCTTCTGTCTGCGGCCACCACACTGCTTCTTCCTGCCTGTTGGGGTGCTCTGCCTCCCTCCCCCTGTGTGCTGCTGTCCTTGCTCTGCATGTCCTCCTGCCATGTTGGGTCAGTTACTATATCATCCACCACCTTGTCTCCCACATCTGCACCCTGGTACTATTCCTGACTTTCTGCCAATTGTGTCTCATCATCGTCCACCTCTTGTGACAGTTTCCCACCGTCGCCTTCATGTGACTGTGGCTGCTCAAATATTTGGGCATCGCTACACGCGATCTCCTCTTGCCCCGCTTCAAGTGGACCGGGCGAGAGGCCCGAATCTATAAATGGAAAAGTGAACAGCTCTTCAGATTGTCCAAGTGTGGGATCAGTTGTCTCTGGGTACTCGGCATGGTGGGAGGAAGGAGGATCAGGGTGAGGAATATGAGGTCCAGACTCATGGCTACTGAGACTTGACCGTGTGGAAGACAGGGTAGTGGTGGTGGTGGCTAAGTGACTGGAAGCATTATCCGCTATCCAACCAACAACCTTTTGACACTGATCTGGGTTCAATAGTGGTGTGCTGCGGTCCCCTAGAAATTGGGACAGGAAGGTCAGGCGAGAAGATGTGGGTGTTTGTTGTGGCACAATTTCGGCTTGCCCACGGCCTTGTCCTCGGCCTCTGCATGCACCATTACCATCACGTCCAGTTCCCCGTCCCTTGCCACGTGCCTTGCCCATTTTAAATGGAGGATAGTATCTTCCACGCTCACTACAAATGACTGAGTTTGAAGCGAAGTTATATGTGATCGGTGTGATGGAGAAAACAGAGTTTTAAATACCTGGCCTGTAGGTAAGTAGTGTGAACAGCAAACTGCTGTGAATTGCTTCACTGACACACTGAAAAAATGGAGGCCAGAAATGGCAGTATTTTCTGACAACGTATATGTGATCCGTGTGACGGAGAAAACACAGTTTTAAATAGCTGGATTTCTAGCGCTCTAATATGGAAAGGACCTGGCTGTATTCTGCAGTGCCAACAAGCAAATGGCGCAGAAAAACTGTGTTCTCTGGATTGCTTTATAAGCAAATAATGAGGATTAAGATCCAAAGAAAAGTATTCCTGGCCCCTGAGACCTGGGCCTTTGTATAGAAATATCTAACAGCAGCAGAAGGCAGAATTGGAATGGAGCCTCTTGTGCTATATGCACTGCAGTCTGCTATATACCCTGCCTGCCTGCCTATATACACTGCCTGCCTGATATCTCTGCAGATGGATTAGTCCTCAGAAGAACTGTTTGTTAGGATGGATATGTGCAATGTGCGGTTTTTCTCACTACACTACCTAATGCACGATCAAATCTCTCCCTAACGCAGCAGCAGCTCTCCCTACACTGTCTGATCCGGAGTGACTGTGATGAGCATGGCGGCGCCAGGTCAGATATACACCTGATGACGCTGTGCGGCCAGCCAATCACTGTAATGCCCACAACCAACATGGCTATGGCATTACAGTGCATGGCAGGCAATCCCTGCATGTTCATTGGCTCTGTAAAGAGCGCCAAACATGCAGGGAGTGGACCCGACTTCCCGCCCGACCAACCCGGAAATACTCGGTGAGCGCAGAGCATCTCGAGCAGTGAGATACTCGGGCAAGCACCGAGCAGTAGCGAGCATGCTCGCTCATCACTAGTTGTCATTAAGATTTAAAAAGAGAAAACACAGAAATGTGACAGTAAATGGCTTCACCCAACCAATAACCATGAGTGGAGAAAAAGTGTTTTTGTTATCATTCATTTTCTCTGAAACAAGGCCAAGAAAGGAAAAATTCTGCCGGGGTATGTAAACTTTTGAGCAGAACTGTATATGCGCCAGCCCCAGTGTCTCCTATTCTATATACTCCAGCCCCAGTGTCTCCTATTCTATATACTCCAGCTTCTTCTGTGATGTATATGCTCTAGCCCCAATGTATCCTGTGATGAATATACGCCAGCCCCAGTGTCTCCTATTCTATATACTCTAGCTTCTTCTGTGATGTATATGCTCTAGCCCCAATGTATCCTGTGATGAATATACGCCAGCCCCAGTGTCTCCTATTCTATATACTCCAGTTCCAGTGTCTTCTGTGACGTAGCTAATGTAGCCCTAATGTCTCTTATGCAGAGGCGTTGCATGATAAAGCAGTGGGACACAAGCTCCCTGCCCTATCACTATCTCTTTCATATGCCACAGATCGCCATAGGCCTGCGGTTAACGAGATGTCAGCATACTCACGCAGGTGGCTCGATGACATCATTGCATCGCTCTGCTCTGCAGTCCCGCCATGGAAGAGGAGACAGAGGCCGTGATGTAGGGAATCAGGATTAAGTGAGAATAAACTTTATTTTTTTAAATGATCGGGCAGTGGAGCCATCCTACTATATATCTGGAGTAGTGGGTCCATCATACTACATATGGAGTAGTGGGGCCATTATACTATATGTATGTGGGGCAGTGGGACCATCATAGTATATACAGGTGCATCTCACTAAATTAGAATATCTTCAAAAAGTTAATTTATTCCAGTTCTTCAATACTGTTTCAGTATGCTCCACAATCATGAGGAAGACTGCTGACTTGACAGATGTCCAGAAGGCAGTCATTGACACACTCCACAAGGTCCTAGAGTTCCAATTTTCATTTGGAAATCAAGGTCCCAGAGTCTGGAGGAAGAGTGGAGAGTCCACAATCCAAGCTGCTTGAGGTCTAGTGTGAAGGCTCCACAATCAGTGATGGTTTAGGCAGCCATGTCATCTGCTGGTGTAGGTCCACTGTGTTTTATCAAGACCAAAGTCAGCACAGCCGTCTACCAGGACATTTTACAGCACTTCATGCTTCCCTCTGCCGACAAGCTTTTTGGAGATGGAAATGTCATTCTCCAGCAGGACTTGGCCCCTGTCCACACGGCCAAAAGTACCAATACCTGGTTTACACACAACAGTATCACTGTGCTTGATTGGCAGCAAACTCGCCTGACCTTAACCCCATAGAGAATCTATTATAGAGAATCTATGGGGTATTGTCAAGAGGAAGATGAGAGACACCAGACCCAACAATGCAGATGAGCTGAAAGACAGGTTTTTGTATTGAAGAACTGAAATAAATTAACTTTTTGATGATATTCTAATTTAGTGAGATGCACCTGTATATGGAGCAGTGGGACCATCATGCTATATATATGGAGGAGTGGGGGCATCATACTAAATATAGAGCAGTGTGTGTGTGTCACCCCAGGCCTGGATGCCACAAACAATAATCTGTTTCTGAAAGCAGAAGGGAGGTCCCCTGGTTAGGGACAATTAGCATACAGCACCTCCTGTCCCAGGCCAGCAGGGGGAGCTGGCTGCCCCTATAAAAGCTGGAACTGGGGGCAGGGTTAGAGAAAACTCGACGACCTAGTGTTAGAACCTTGCTCTTAGGTTTTTTCTATTGCTGGTCACATGACCTTGTTGGTCTATTTAGTCCTGCTCCGCCCTTCTGGCTTTGCTGGACTTCATTGTATTACTACTCTTTAGCTAGCCGGTGCTCAGTATCTAACTCCGTTAGTTTGCTTGGTCTTCGGACCTCTGTGTTCTATATATATTATTTGTTCGTCTGTCTGCTACTATTTCTGTTAGGAGGTGTCCATTTTGCTCCCTAGTACTTGTAGGGATTCCTTCCCCACATCTATAGGTCTCCGTACAGACTAGCTGAGGACTTTAGCAGGTCTGATCGCAGGATCAGGTCCCCTGTTACATCGTAGGGATCAAGCTGAGTTCTATCGTAGGGACAGATCTCCTCTCTTTCCTTAGCTCTGGTAGCAGAACATAACAGTAAGTCCAGCCCGCAAATTCTCTAAGGAAAGATTTTTCTGTTCCATCATGGTGTCGGTTCAGGATTTGGCTAAATGCCGGCAGGGACTCTCTCTGGAGGTGGCCGAGCGCCATCAGCACGTGAGTAACTGTTCTGGAGCACATTTCTTGGAGCCTAAGGTATGTTTGCCTGATTTATTTTTTGGTGAACACCAAGAATTTTTTTCATTTAAAAATGCTTGCTTATTGTATTTTCGTTTGAGACCCAGGTCCTCTGGGGATGAATCCCAGCGCGTAGGGTTCATAATGTCACTTTTGCGCAAAGAACCTCAGGAGTGGGCCTTTTCTTTGCTACCTAGTGATACATGCCTTAGATCAGTGGATAGTTTTTTTTCTGCTTTGGGGCTATTATATGATGATCCTGACCGTGTCTCATCTGCTGAGACTGAGTTGAGACGTTTGAGACAGGGATCAGGTAATGTGGAAAAATATTGTACTCATTTCCGTCGGTGGTCTACTCAAATAGGGTGGAACGATTCTGCTCTGAAGAGTCTGTTTCTGGCAGGGCTTAGTGAAAGGGTTAAAGACCTGTTAATTGCTTATCCCACACCTGAAGATTTGCAACAGGCTATGCAATTAGCTATACGGGTGGATAGGAGACTGCGTGCAAGGGTTAATGAGAGCAAATCCTCTGCTATGTCAGTTTCTGGTCATATAAATGTGAGTACTAACAGTGGAGAGCCGATGGAGATTGGAGCGATGGCACCTCGCTCTCAAGAAAAAGACCGCAGATTTTCTGAAGGTTTGTGTTTCTATTGCGGAAATTCTGGTCATTTCATTAAAAGCTGTGTGCTTCGTATGAAGAAAGAAAAAAAAATGGTCAGTCATGCCCGTATTGCCTGTTTAAATTCCAAGGGTGTATTTTTAGCTGCTTCCACTATTGCTCAGGAAAAATTAATGGAATTTCGGGTGCTTGTCGATTGTGGGTCTACTCTGAATGTAATTGATGGGGGATTCTTGGAAAAACTCAATTTAAAACCCGAACCTTTGTCATCCCCCATTGCTGTGGTTTTTGTGGATGGCTCCCCTTTGAAGAATGTTACTCTCAAGGTCTGTGAATTTCCCCTCACTATTAATGGTGTTCACCATGAGAAATTGGATTTGGTAGTTTTGAATAACTTGCCTTCTCCGGTGGTGTTGGGATTGCCCTGGTTAAAATTGCACAATCCTGTACTGGATTGGTCTACCAATGAAATTAAATCCTGGAGCCATAAATGTTATGACAAGTGTTGTAACGGGCGTATTGCAGCTGTGGATAGGGGGGAATTGCCTGTTCCTATTCAGGATTTTTGGAGAGTTTTTTCTGAGAAGGAATCACAGGTTTTGCCTCCCCATAGAGACTATGATTGTACCATTGAATTTGTCCCTGGAGCGACTCTTCCTAAAAGTCGTTTATTTAACCTTACTATTCCTGAGAGAAAGGCTTTGGAGGAATATATACAGACAAGTTTGGCCGCCGGTCACATTAGGCCCTCTAAGTCTCCTGTGGCGGTTGGATTTTTTTTTTGTAAAAAAAAAGGACGGCGGTTTACGTCCTTGTCTGGATTTTCGTGAGATTAACAAAATTACTGTACGCAATCCTTACCCACTGCCATTGATTCCTGATCTGTTTAACCAGTTAGTGGGGGCCAAGTGGTTCTCTAAAATTGACCTTCGGGGGGCATACAATCTGTTGCGCATGAAGGAGGGTGACGAATGGAAGACTGCTTTTAACACTCCTGTGGGTCATTTTGAGAATTTGGCTATGCCTTTTGGTCTTACTAATGCTCCTGCATTTTTTCAGAATCTTATTAATGACATCCTTAGACCTTTGATCGGCAAAAATGTGGTTGTGTATTTGGATGACATTTTGATTTATTCGCCGGATCTGGAGTCTCATTGGCGGAGCGTACGTGAGGTATTACAGTTATTAATGGACAATTCGCTTTTTGCTAAGCTGGAGAAATGTGAGTTCGCTGTACAGAGAATTAGTTTTTTGGGTTACATTATCTCCAGCGAAGGTTTTGAGATGGACCCGGTTAAAGTTCAAGCTGTACAGGAATGGCCTAGGCCTATTGGTTTGAAATCGATACAGAGGTTTTTAGGTTTCGCCAATTATTACAGAAAATTCATAAAAAAATTTTCTAGTATTGTCAAACCTCTGACCGATCTCACCAGGAAAGGTGCTGATGCGGTTCAGTGGTCTTCTGAGGCCATTGAAGCTTTTGTGTATCTCAAGGAGAGGTTCACCTCTGCTCCCATCCTTATGCAGCCTGATGTGACTAAGCCGTTTTTGGTTGAGGTGGATGCTTCCTCTGTGGGGGTTGGCGCAGTATTGTCTCAGGATAACGGGGATGGATTACATCCCTGTGCCTTTTTTTCAAAAAAATTTTCGGAGCCTGAACTGAATTACGATATTGGTAATCGGGAATTATTGGCTATTAAACTCGCATTTGAACACTGGCGCCACTTCTTGGAAGGTGCGGAATTTCCCGTTCAGGTTCTTACGGATCATAAAAATCTGATATATCTTGATGCTGCCAAGCGCCTGAATGCCCGTCAGGCTAGGTGGGCACTGTTTTTCTCGCGGTTTAATTTCTCCGTTACTTACATCCCTGGTACTAAGAATGTTAAGGCGGATGCCTTGTCTCGCAGTTTTTCTCCCATAGTCGGTGCTGAGAAAGAGGAGAACATTTTACAAGAAGGTGTTGTGATAGCTGCTTTGGACTCCGTTTTGGAAGATGAGATTCTTAAAGCACAGGAGAATGCCCCATCTAACACTCCCCATGGGAGGTTGTTTGTGCCTGGGACCTTTAGGAGAGATTTGTTTGTTGAGTGTCACGAATCTCGGTTGGCAGGTCATCCCGGAATCTCTGAGACCAAGAGACTGGTGGGTCGCAGTTTTTGGTGGCCTGGATGGCAGAAGGAAGTCATTAAGTGGGTGCGTCAATATACTATATGTGCTAGATCTAAGTCCTCACATACTCCTGCTGCGGGGTTGCTTTGTCCTTTGGAGGTTCCCAGTGCTCCTTGGACACATTTGGCTATGGACTTTATAACTGACCTTCCCCCCTCTGAGGGTTTTACTGTCATCTGGGTGGTCGTGGACCGTTTTAGCAAGATGTGTCACTTGGTTCCCTTCATCAAACTGCCCTGCGCTAAAACTCTCGCTAAGGCCTTTGTCAAGGAAATTGTCAGACTTCATGGCGTTCCTACTGACATTGTTTCTGATAGGGGTCCTTAGTTCGTGGCTCGTTTTTGGCGTGCCTTTTGTGACAGGTTGGGAGTTCATTTGTCGTTCTCGTCCGGATATCATCCTGAATCTAATGGCCAGACAGAAAGGAAAAACCAGGATGTTGAGCAGTTCTTGCGTTGTTTTGTGGCAGACAATCAAGAGGGGTGGTCTGAGTTTCTGCCACTTGCTGAATTTGCTCTGAACAATCATACATCTTCTTCTGCTGGTTGTTCGCCTTTTTTTTGTTGTTCTGGGAGACATCCGTCGTTTGGGTCGTTCTCCAAGTTGGGATCTGCCGTGCCTGAGGAGGAGAATTTTTCCGGTGATTTGGAGAGAGTTTGGACGGATGTGCGTGGTAATCTTCAGGAGGCCAACAGAAAATCTAAAGACTACTTTGATAGGAAATGACAGGAGGTTTTGTTCGCTGTTGGTGACATGGTTTGGTTGTCCTCTAGGAATCTGCGGTTGAGGATTCCTTCTAAGAAATTGGGTCCCAAGTTTGTAGGGCCCTTCAAGGTGCTTCAGGTTGTCAACCAATCTGCTGTTAGGTTGGAGGTTCCTACCTCCTGGAGAATTAATCCGGTATTTCATGTCTCTCTGTTGAAAAAAGCTGTTGTATCGGATTGTGACGCCTCTGCCTCTGTTCCTCCGGTGGTGGAGGACGGGGAATATTAAATTTCTCGCATCCTTAACTCTAGACGGTATAGAGGTAGTTTGCAGTATCTTGTGGCCTGGAAAGGTTTCGGACCCGAGGATAACTCTTGGGTGAGGTCGGATGATGTTTCCGCGTCCAGACTTATCAGAGCGTTTCACAGGAGATTTCCTGATAAGCCTGGTCCTAGGGGATCCGGAGGATCCTCTTAGAAGGTGGGGTACTGTTAGAACCTTGCTCTTAGGTTTTTTCCTTTGCTGGTCACATGACCTTGTTGGCCTATTTAATCCTGCTCCGCCCTTCTGGCTTTGCTGGACTTCATTGTATAACTACTTTCTAGCTAGCCTGTGCTCTGTATCTAACTCTGTTAGTTTGCTTGGTCTACGGACCTCTGTGTTCTATATATTTTGTTTGTTCGTCTGTCTGCTGCTATTTCTGTTAGGAGGTGTCCATTCTCCTCCCAGTCCTTAGTACTTGTAGGGATTCCTTCCCCACATCTATAGGTCTCCGTACAGACTAGCTTAGGACTTTAGCAGGTCTGATCGCAGGATCAGGTCTCCTGTTACATCGTAGGGATAAAGCTGAGTTCTATCGTAGGGACAGATCTCCTCTCTTTCCTTAGCTCTGGTAGCAGAACATAACAGTGGTCTCTGGAGACGGTGCTAGTGGTTTCTCCTCCGTCCTTGGTGATTACTCACACCTTTGGGTTGTCGTGGTCAGACTGCAGTACGGTGTAGGGTTCCCTTTCCCACTGGTCGTCCAACTTATGTAGCCTTCTCTTCCGCTTCAGGACTTGCTCACCAGGTTCTAGGGGACCAGAAGGGGCGTGCTGATTGAAGAGTTTTTCTTGCCTCTCTCTCACCTGGGCCAGGCTCTTCTCCACACTCTCCTGTACCTTCTTGTACTGCAGTTGCCTTTCCGTATCCCAGTCCGCATCTGGGGAGGTGTCTTCAGGTATTAGGACTCCCATCTCCAGGTCTACGGGCAGCTTACCTGGTCTAGCTCGCATCAGGTAAGCCGGGGTGCAGTTTGTAGCATTCACCGGGATATTGTTGTATAGGTCTATCAGGTCCGGCAGTTTTTCTGGCCACAGGCTGCGTTCCTCCAGGGGCAACGTCTTCAGGAGATCAATGACTATATTGTTCATCTTCTCACACATCCCGTTGGTTTGGGGGTGGTAAGGCGTTGTACGAATCTTCTTACAGCCATAGAGGTTGCAGAACTTTTGGAAGATTTCAGCCTCGAACGCTGGACCCTGGTCTGTCAGGACCTGTTCCGGATACCGGTGTGGACGGCAGAAATATTGCTGGAAGGCTCTGGCCGCTGTTTGGGCTGTCAAGTCCTTTACCGGGACCACCACTAGAAAACGGGAATAGTGGTCCACGATTGTCAGGGCATAGATGTATCCAGACCGGCTTGGAGCCAATTTGACGTGGTCCAGAGCTACCAGCTCAAGAGGCTGCGTGGTGACGATGGGCCTCAAGGGTGTCTTCTGGCTGGCACGGTCCTTCCTCCTTAGGTGACAAGGGCCACAGTTTCTGCACCATTTTTCTACAGCTCCTCTCATGCCGACCCAAAAGAACCTTCCTCTTAGTAGGAACTCCAGTTTCTTCCAACCGAAGTGTCCCGCTCTGTCATGGTAAGCCCCCAGGACCATAGCTGCATCCCGCCTTGGAACCACGACTTGCCAGGTCATCTCGTGCGTCCGGTGGTTGACAATCCTTCTGCACAACTTGCCTTTGTAGAGGAACAGCTTGCTCTTCTCCTTCCACAGCTGCTTGGCTTCCTCTGGGGCATCTGGATCTAGGCGGGCGTCTTCCCGGGTCAGCAGATCTTTCACCAGGCGGACTGCAGGGTCACTATCTTGGGTCTCGGCCCAGCTGTGATGAGGTAGGGGATTGATCATCACAGTTGTTAGATCCTCCTCCTTCACGCGGTGAGAGTGTTGAGCGGCTCCATACCGGTGAAACGCGGGGAGTTCTACCTCCTCCAGCTCTTCTGGGTCTTCGTCACCCTCAGGTAAGTGAGGCATTCTTGATAGGGCGTCAGCGTTGGCATTGGTTTTGCCTGCCCGGTACTTGATCACGAAGTCATAGTTGGAGAGACGGGCCATCCACCGCTGTTCTAGGGCACCCAGTCTTGCATTGTCCAGGTGTGTCAACGGGTTGTTGTCCGTGTACACGGTGAACTTTGCGGAGGCCAGGTAATGCTTGAAGCGTTCCGTCACGGCCCACACCACCGCCAAGAATTCTAGCTTGAAGGAGCTGTAATTCTCCGGGTTCCTCTCGGTGGGCCTCAGCTTCCGGCTGGCGTACGCGATCACCCTTTCTCTGCCCTGTTGGTTTTGGGACAGTACGGCTCCCAGTCCCACATTACTGGCGTCTGTGTGGAGAATGAAAGGCTGGCCATAATCAGGGTAGGCCAGGATCTCGTCCCCTGTGAGGGCCATCTTTAGCTGGCGGAAGGACTCCTCTTCCGGTTTATCCCACTTAAAGGGTGGCTTTTGACTTCTGGACTTAGAATGTCCGATCAGGAGGTCCTGCATAGGAGTTGCCATCTTAGTGAACCCAGGGATGAACCTTCGGTAGTAGCCTACCAACCCGAGAAACTGTCTCACCTCTTTGATGTTCGAGGGGCTTGGCCAGCTCTTGATTGCCGTGACCTTGTCAGGGTCGGGGGCCACTCCTTCCGCGCTTACCACGTGCCCTAGGTACTGGACCTTTGGTTTCAACAGGTGACACTTCGATGGTTTCACCTTCAGGCCGTAGCCTGCCAGGGCTTCGAACACCTCGGCCAGGTGCTTTAGATGGTCCTCGTAGGTTTTCGAATAGACGATCACGTCGTCCAGGTAAAGGAGGACCGTTTCGGTGCCCTAGACAGCATTCCATCAGCCGCTGGAAGGTCCCTGGTGCGTTGCAGAGCCCGAAAGGCATACAGTTGAACTCACTCAGTCCCATCGGGGTGGTGAAGGCGGTCTTCTCCTTGTCAGCCTCTGCCACAGGAACCTGCCAGTACCCACTAGTAAGGTCCAAGGTAGAAAAGAAGTTAGCTGATTTTAGTGCGGCTAAAGACTCCTCTATTCTAGGCAGCGGATATGCGTCTTTGTGGGTGATACGGTTGATTTGTCTATAGTCCACGCACATTCTCATGGTGCCGTCTTTCTTTTTGACCAGAACCAAGGGGGCTGCCCAGGGGCTACAGCTGTCTCTAATGACCCCAGCTTCTTTCATCTCTCTTAGCATGCCCTTTGCGTTCTGGTAGTGTGCAGGGGGTACAGGTCTGTGTCTTTCTTTTATCGGTGGGTGGCTCCCTGTGGGGATGTGGTGTTCTATCCCCTTTACTCTGCCAAAGTCTAGCGGGTGCTCACTAAAGACTCTCTCGTACTCCTGTACCACCCGGTAGACTCCTTGTTTTTGGTGCAGGGGAGTGGAGTCAGCACCCACATGGAGTTTCTGGCACCAGTCCTCCTTTTGTTTCTGGGAGCCATTACCCTCCGCCTGAGGAGATGGAGGCAAGGGTTCCACGGCCCTGATAGCTTTGTGTTCGACCACAAACAGCTTGGCGAGTGTAGCGTACCTGGGTAAGTGTACTTCCCTCTCCCCAATGTTGAGGATGCGGACGGGCACCCTCCCATGACGGACATCAACCACCCCCCGGGTTGTCAAAATGGTGGGCCTGCTGTCTGAGTACACGGGTTCTACCATGGCTTGGTAGTCTCTACCTCTCAACCCGATTGCAGTCCAACACCAGATCATCATTTCACTTTTGGGAGGCATGGAAATGGGGAATGGGTCACTCATTCTTACGCTACCGATCTCACCACCAGACAGTTCTACCTGCTGCCGTCTCATCAGGGCTTTTATCTCCTTGTTGCGGACTCTCTGTTGGCTGGAGCTAGCATTCACCGCCACCTGTTGTAGAATTACAACTACCTCTGAAAGACAATTTTCAATTATGTTAGTACCCACAGTTATTTTAGGGTGACTTTCACGACGGTCAATGTCCACAATAATCACTCCCTGTGCCGGCAGTTCAACTTTACCAATTTTAATGGTCATCTCCTTGAACCCCATCTGCGGCACGGGTAAGCCATTACTGGCGATGATGCTCAAGTTACTGTCTGGATACCGTGTGATATCAGCATCAGTCCAATACTGCTTAAAAAGTACATAAGGGACAGTGGTTACTTGCGACCCAGTATCCAGCAAGGCGCTCATGGGGATACCGTCCAGCACCACGGGTAAAACCGGGCGCCCCCCAACGTACTTATCACGCCAATTATAAGGGCCTGGTGATCTTATGCCTGGGGGTTGGCCCTCTGCCCCAGGTTGGACCCGTTTAAATTACAGTACCTGGAAATGTGTCCGGGCTGGTTGCATCGACGACAAATGGGTTGTCCATCCTCTGCGTAGCGGTCTGTGGGCCTCCCTCGGAACGACGGGATCCTCCTCTGTCGACGCCACGGGACATCCTCCGGACTTGAAGCCAGCTCGATGGGTCTTGACGGGTCCACTTGTAACGCCTGGACGGTCCTGGTCAACGCCGCGACGCTCCTGGTCAGCTCCTGGACTTGGTGGTGCAGGTCTTTCAACGGGGCTTGGTTCAGGGCCTGTGCATCAGCCCCCACGGGGTCCATGGAGGAGGGTGCCGTCTCCTGGTGGTAGGTGAGAGCAGGGCGCCGGGGGTTTATAGCGCCACTGGTTGCGGTTTCACAGAGCACCCTTATGGCCCTGTCCTTAAATTGGGCAAAGGTCAGATCAGGGTTCTGAAAGAACATGAGGCGCAGTTGGGCCCTGTGGGCGCTAGACAGCAGACCTTCTATGAATTGTTCTGTTAGCAGCTTATCCGTTTCCTGCACACTGCCAGGGTCAGTTTGTTGAATAGCCCTCAAGGCTTCCTGCAGATTTAGGGCATAGTCTCTGATGCTGTCCTGTGCCCGCTGCTTACATCCATAGAAACTCATTTTAATCTCAGCGGAGGTACGCGTGTCAAAGGTACCCTGCAGCCGGGCCAGAATACCCTTCACAGTCCTTTTCTCCTCAGTGGGCCATGATTTTACCTCCCTCTGGGCTGCGCCAGTTAACTGCCCTGTTAATATGCTGACCTTCTGTTCCTCTGTCAGGGGGTAAACCTGGAACAAACTGTACAGCCTTTCCTTAAAGTCAGTTAGGGCATGGGGCTCCCCTGAGTACTTGGGCAGCCAGGCTGCTCCAGGGATGTAGGGCAGGGAAAAGGGCATCACTGCTGCTGCAGCTGCGTTGGTGGTAGTGGGCGCCTCTGTGTCCGACATCTTCCTCCCCCCTAGTCAAGTGTGGCCTACCTTCCGACGATCCTCTTCTGTAGGCCGCGGCTCCGCTGCTGCTGCTATGGATGAGGACCTGGCGTCGCGTCCTGATGACGTCAGCGTCGCTCTCTCTCCCTTCCAGGACCTTGCGCAGCGTCGGTGCGTGGGGCGGAGCTTCGGATCTCGCACGGTTTTGACGTCCACGCCCCTCTTCTTCCCGCGCGGCGCCCTGAAGATGGCGTCCGATGGCGGGAAGCAGCTGCGGATGGCGGGAAGACGGCAGAAGATGGCGGGAAACGGTCCAAGATGGCGTCTGATGGTGGGAAACGACTCCGGATGGCGGGAAACTTCGCCACAGGTAAGTTACAAAAGTCTTTTTCAGGCACGCAGTACCCGGTGGTTGCGGGCACGAAATCCTGCCAACTACGCCAAAGCTGACTCGCCCCCTGGGCCGTGGGGCACTCGGATCCGGGCAATAGGGGGAACGATGGGAGTAGTAGTGGCAACCCGGTTCCGTGGCTCAGGGTGGTCAGGTCAGTGGTAGTCCGTTACGTGTTGTTGATTATGTCCGACTACGCCACCCGTGGATTTGCGGTCATTAGGAACCGCCGCTGCAGGGCAGACCGCTGGGGCTGATGATATGTGCAGCTGGGATGGTGTGACTCCCCACGGGAAGAGTGCGGCCCCAGGGCAGTGTAGTGGATGGTGGGAGTGATGGTGGTGAGAGTCCCAGTACCGGTAGTGCTGGAGGCGCGAAGGAGCACACAGACAATAGGTTGCAGTCCAGGGTCTTTACTGAAACAGGTAAACTGACCCATAAACAGTCCCAGCTAGGAGGGGACCTGGATGTCTGAGAGCAACGGGGAAATTGGCCCTGGTCAGGGTGAGGGTGTAGGCCTACCGTGCTTTCTGCGCTCCTTCTGGCTATCTCCTCGTTATAGGGTAACAGCCCACGTTTCCGAGCTTTCCGTGTATTCTCGCCTGTATGGCCTGCGACGTGGGTTCCTTTCTGCTCCCAGCCTTGTACGGCTTTACTGGTCCCTTCGGTTGTGGCAGGGCCTCCAGGCTTCTTAGGCCAAGGAATATACAGTTCCTTGCGGACTGGTTCTCTGCTGGGGGATATGGAATCCTTCCAGCCTCAGACACCAAAGTCTGGTAAGGTCAGTCTCTGATTTGCCAAGACAGGCTCTCTTTGCCTCTCGTCTCTGGCTGGTGGCTCTCCTCCTGCCACACTTCCTCTTAGGTGCAATCAACTGTCTGTCCCTGTTCTGCTCTGGGACAAGTCTCAGTGCTGAGACAGGCCATCAAGTTCTCTCTAACCCTGCCCCCAGTACCAGCTTTTATAGGGGCAGCCTGCTCCCACTACTGGCCTGAGACAGGAGGCATTGCATGCTAATGTTCCCCTGACCAGAGAACCTCCCCCTTGCTCTCAGACACAGCTTTAATTACACTTGTGGCATCCAGGCCAGGGTGACACATAAGCATGGCCGATCCGCATTAAAAACGCAGCCATAGAGTGTCCAGGAACCTTCCCCCACACTTTTCTTAGCCAGGGCTGCTTTTCGGCAGGGTTGGACGGGCCCACCAGAGAACCGGAGACTCCTCCGGCGGGCCCTGGCTTCTCCTTCAGGAGAGTTCATAGTGCCGAGTTGAGGCCATGATGATGATAGAGGCCATCATCTGCTTAGTTTTCTGTTACTTGGAATGCAATTGCAAGTATGCAGCCAGCCACCCATCCACCCACAGGCCGCAACACTAAACTGACAGATTTCTGGGCAGCTCTTTGCACTTGAAATATGGCCTTTTAAGCTTGTGGAGGTGGAAGTTTTTCACAACCTCATGCAGGCGGCGGCCGGGTGTCCATACTTGGTCCCCAGCCGCCAGTATTTTTCCCGGTAGTTACATAGTTACATAGTTTATAAGGCCGAAAAAAGACAAGCGTCCATCCAGTTCAGCCTATTTCTTGTGCACTGCAGCTATTCCGCAGCGTTGATCAGGGGAAAGCAAAAAAAAACAAAACAAAAAAAAACAAACATGCGGTATAGGCCAATTGACATCATTGAGGAAAAAATTCACTTCCCGACACCAATCTGGATTAATTAACTATCACTAAGCATAAGATGTAATTTTATTGTTCTCAAGAAAGGCGTCCAGGCCTCTCTTGAACTCATTAAGTGAGTTGGACATCACCACTTCCTCTCCCAGAGAGTTCCAGAGTCTCACGGCTCTGACCGTAAAGAATCCCCTTCTATGCTGGTGCAGGAACCTCCTTTCCTCCAGACGCATAGTGTGCCCCCTCGTCTTTGTCACCATCCTTGGTATAAACAGGTCATGGGAGAGATCTCTGTACTGCCCCCTGATGTATTTATACATGTTTATGAGGTCTCCCCTAAGCCTTCTCTTTTCCAACGTAAATAGGCCTAATTTTGACAACCTCTCTGGGTATTTTAGTCCCTCCATTCCCTTTATTACCTTAGTCGCCCTCCTTTGTACCCTCTCTAGCTCCAATATGTCTTTCCTGAGCACCGGAGCCCAGAACTGTGCACAATATTCTAAGTGCGGCCTTACCAGCGCTTTATACAGAGGAAGAACAATGTTCTCATCATATGCCCCTATTCCTCTTCTGATGCATGCCATGACTCTATTTGCCTTCGCAGCTGCTGCCTGACACTGGGCACTCCAATTTAATTTGCTATTAACCAAGACGCCCAGGTCCTTCTCCATGTCAGATTTCCCCAACATTTTCCCATTTAATATGTATGGGTGACTGCTGTTTTTCTTTCCCATGTGCATGACCTTACATTTATCGGCATTGAACCCCATTTGCCATTTTTTGGCCCAACTCCCCAATTTATCTAAATCCTCCTGTAGCTGTGCCCTATCCTCATCTGTGTTAACTACTTTACAAAGTTTAGTATCATCTGCAAATATTGCTATTTTACTATGCAACCCTTCCACTAGATCATTAATAAATATATTAAATAATATAGGGCCCAAGACAGACCCTTGAGGCACCCCGCTAGTAACCCTGACACACCCTGAGCTTACTCCATTGATAACCACCCTCTGCTTTCTATCACTCAGCCAGCTATTTACCCACTTGCACACATTATCCCCCAGACCAAGCATTCTCATTTTATATACCAACCTTTTGTGTGGCAAGGTATCAAACGCTTTGGAGAAGTCAAGGTATACAACATCCACTGATTCTCCCCGGTCCAGCTGTGAGCTCACCTCCTCGTAGAAGGCAATCAGGTTTGTTTGGCAGGAGCGATCTCTCATGAATCCATGTTGATATGGAGTTAGACAGTTATTATCATTAAGATATTCTACAATAGCATCTCTAAGAAATCCTTCAAACAATTTACCCACAACAGACGTTAAGCTGACTGGTCTATAGTTCCCAGGGTCACTTTTAGACCCCTTTTTGAATATTGGTACCACATTTGCTTGGCGCCAGTCTAGTGGGGCAGTCCCTGTCCATAAAGAGTGCTTGAATATAAGATACAGCGGTCTGTCTATCACATTACTTAATTCTTTTAGTACCCGGGGGTGTATGCCATCTGGGCCTGGTGACTTGTCTATTTTGATATTATTTAGGCGTTTCTGAACTTCCTCCTGGGTTAGGTGGGTGATATTTAGCGGAGGGTTTACTTTATCACTTTGCATTTCCTCCGATAAATTGTTTTCTTTTGTGAAAACAGTGGAGAAAACAGTATCGCCTTCGCCTTCCACAAGCACGGGTCCCACAACATTACCCATGCCCTACCCAGTGCACTTACTAAGAAGGACTGCCTAACCACAAACACGTGGACAGGTGAATGTGGCCAGGGACGGTACGGAGCCAGTCCACAACTTTTTTTGATAAGAGTTGTATTTAGCTCAGTGAAAGGACTGGCATAGAGGGAAACCGTATCTACCCTGCGTGTCATTTCTCCCAGGAAGTCCTCTAAAGCTGCTTGCACTTGAAATGTGGCCTGAACATTACTACTGGTACTTTTCTGTGGGAATTTTCTTGCCTCCTACCAGCCTGGAATATTTCCAGCAAACTATGGTACAACACCATGGTATTAGCACTGCCCCCAGTACCAGTAGCGAAGCCATCCTCAATTTCCTTCTCTGGAATTTTATTTGGTAGACTGAGTGGCTGCCCAAATACATTTTCTCACAAAGGAGCTGATGATAGAGTGGCAGTAGGTTCAAGTTTCTCCAGCCTGTTAGATATTAGAGGGTGAACGGCAGCACATTGGATCAGTGGTTAGCACTGAAGTCTTGCAGCACTGGGATCCTGGGTTCAAATCCCAGCAAGGACAACATCTGCAAGAAATTTGTATGTTCTCCCCATGTTTGGGTGTGTTTCCTCCTCAGTAAAAATAGAGTGTCCTGGAATCTTCCCACACACTTTTCTTAGCCAGGACTGCTTCTCGGCAGGGTTGGACAGTCCCACC
This sequence comes from Phyllobates terribilis, assembly GCF_046119375.1. Lineage (NCBI taxonomy): Eukaryota > Metazoa > Chordata > Amphibia > Anura > Dendrobatidae > Phyllobates > Phyllobates terribilis. The sequence continues at coordinate 10,324,661 of NW_027362777.1, forward strand.
AGAGAATTCTCTGGTGTGCCTTGGCTTCTACCTCAGGAGAGTTCATGATAGCGCTAACTTTGCAGCTGCTATGGGGCTCTTGAGCGGGTGAGAAAGGTTAGCCCTCAGAAACAAATCCTCTGGTGGGCACAATGTTTTTCAATCTGAAACAGCTTCTCAGTGGGAGTTGTATTTCACCACAGCCATATTCTTTAGCTCTGTGAAAGGACTGGCATAGAGGGAAACCTTATCTACCCTGGTTGTCATTTCTCCGTCACCAGGTTCCGCCCATTGTAACACACGACCATGCCTGGCTGTATGTTCAGCGGTGAGAGCCACAGATCAAGCTGCTGTGTTACAGCTTTCAACAACTATGCAGCGCTGGGCGGTTTGTCAATTAAGCATTAAGCATGTTATCTTCAGCACAGCCTGCTGCTGTTTGGCCAAGGCAGTGCTGCAGTGCTGTCAGCTTGTGACTGATGTGGTCATTTCGGAGATGGAGGAGGAGGTGCATGAGCTGAACAATGTGATTACATTGAGGTTAAATTGGTGATGCTGTTTTTTATACTAAAGAAGGATCCTATTGTTATGTTTTTTTATCTTATTTTTTATGAAAAATGCATTCACCGGGAAATGTCATTTTAACATTTTACAACCTCATCTGGCAATGTGGTGTCATCAGACACATCCTGTTTTATTTATGATGGAGGGACTCTGAAAGTCATAAAGCCTATTTTTATAGGGACATCAGACGGCCCTTACTATTCTTAAAAGGAGAGCAGTCGACCCTAGCTATTGTTAGAGAGCCATCAGAGGGCTATGCTTTGTTGTTCCCATTATTAACAAGTAGGTTTCCTATACTGTTATTGCACATCCAGTGACTGCAAGGGTTGTCAAAAATTTGGACGCAACCTAATACCCCTTTGAAGAGACATAGAGGAGGGTCTCAGTAAGAAAAATGTTCCCATTATAAAGGAGCGGGTCTTCTATAGTGGTAATGCCCATGCTGTGACTGCAAGGGTGGCCAAAATTTTTGAAAAAAAAACACTAACAATTTAAAAACACAAAGAGCATGGCCACAGTAACAAGGTACGACATGTTCCCATTAGAAAGGAGAGGGTCTGCTATACAGTTATAGGGTATGCAGTGAATCCAACGGCTGACAAATTTTAGGAAAAACCCCACTAAGAATTTAAGGACACACAGAGCAGGGCCACAGTAACAAGGTACGACATGTTCCCATTAGAAAGTATAGGGTCTGCTATACAGTTATAGGGTATGCAGTGAATCCAACGGCTGACAAATTTTAATGAAAAACCTCAATAAGAATTTAAAGACACACAGAGCAGGGCCACAGTAACAAGGTACAACATGCTCCCATTTGAAAGGACAGGGTCTGCTATACAGTTATAGGGTATGCAGTGAGTCCAACGGCTGACCAATTTTAGGAAAAAACCCACTAAGAATTTAAAGACACATAGAGCAGGGCCACAGTAACGACAAATTCCCATTAGAAATGATAGGGTCGGCTATACTGTTATAGAGTATGCAGTGAGTCCAACGGCTGACAGATTTTAGGAAAATCCCCACTAAGAATTTAAAGACACACAGAGCAGGGCCACAGTAACAAGATATGACATGTTCCCCTTAGAAAGGAGAGGGTCTGCTATACAGTTATAGGGTATGCAGTGAGTCCAACGGATGACCAAGTTTAGGAAAAAACCCACTAAGAATTTAAAGACACATAGACCAGGCCACAGTAATGACAAATTCCCATTAGAAAGGAGAGAGTCTCCCATAGTGTTGGACTATGCAGTGACTGCAAGGGCTGCCAAAAATTTGGAGGCACTTCAATGGCCCTTGGAAGAGACGTGGAGGAGCGCATCATAAAATTTTTTTACCATTAGAAAGGAGCGGGCCTCCTATACTTGTAATGCCATGCACTAAGTGTATGGGCTGACAAACATTTACTCCTGGGGGGTATACATGAACATACTGTATAAAATTTTTTTTTTACGGGCATCATAAAAATGTAGCGCCCCGAGGGCTCGGCCGCTACAGGGGTATTGCACCTCTGCCAGAGGTGTGATATTCCACTCCCCGGTAAGGATGGAGTATGGACCAGGGTTCAGTTAGCTGCATACAGCACACTCACCCCATTTCCGAGGGACAGCTCAACGGTGCTCCCATTAGACAGAAATGCAGGCACGACAGACCATGTCCCTGGCTGGAGTGGGGAGGGGGTAGGAATACCCAGTGATGTAGGAGCAGATAGGGGTTGGTTCCTGAGCGTAGATAGGAGCCCATTGTTTGCTGGTCACCTGGGCTCATGTTCTAGAGGGAGGTATAAAAGGTGGGCACCATCTTAGAACAGTGTTCAGTCAGAGAGAAGAAGTGACAGAGTGGGGGCCTTGGTTGTCGAACGAAGTGTGCCCTCTGCCTCCAGCGTTTTTAGATGGGAATTTTTTTAATAGTTCCGCAACAAGGGCCTTCTGGTACTGCCTCATTTTTGTACACCTGTCCGCCTCAGGAATAAGAGATATAAAGTTCTCCTTGTAGAGTGGGTCTAGAAGTGTTACCAACCAGTAATGACCTAAAATTTTGAGAATGCGAGGGTCATGGGAAAGGCAGCATAACATAAACTCAGCCATGCGTGCCAGACTACTAACAGGCAAGACTTCCGTGTCCTCACCAAGAGGATGACTGACCATGCACTCCTCCTCCTCCTCTCTGGCCTCTGGCCATCCACGCTGAACAGACGGTATGACAGCTGTTCAGATAGCACCGTCTATAGTGCATGAAACTAGTTCCTGTCCTTCCTCCTCCTCCTCTTCCTCATTGTCACCCAATCCACGTTGGGATGAAATGAGGCTTGGCTGTGTGTAATCACCCTGTATGGTTAATTGCTCCATCTTATCATGCTCCGCCTGCAATGCATCATCTTTGATTGTGAGCAGAGAGCGTTTCAGAAGACAGAGAAGCGGGATGGTGACGCTAATTATGGCGTCATCGCCGCTCACCATCTTGGTGGAGTCCTCAAAGTTTTGGAGGATGGTACATATGTCTGACATCCACGTCCACTACTGAGGTCTTATGTGTGGAGTCTGAATACCGATAGCCTTTTTGATGCTGGTACTCAACAACTGCCCTCTTCTGCTCACAAATCCTTCCCAACATCTGCAATGTAGAGTTCCAACGTGTGGGGACATCACACACCAGTCTGTGAGCCAGAAGCTGCAAACGCTGCTGAAACACTGCAAGGGCGGCGGAAGCTGTAGCTGACTTTCTAAAATGGGCACACAGGCGGCATACTTTAACAAGCAGATCCGGCAGCTCTGGGTAGGATTTGAGTAACTGCTGAACCATGAGGTTAAGCACATGGGCCAGGCATGGTACGTGTATGAGCTCGCCTCGCCTCAGAGCCGCCACCAGGTTCCGGCCATTGTCACACACGACCATGCCTGGCTGTAGGTTCAGCGGTTTGAGCCACAGATCTGCCTGCTCTTTCAGAGCTGTCCATAACTCTTCAGCATTGTGTGTTTTTTCACCTAAGCATATTAGCTTCAGCACAGCCTGTTGCCGCTGGGCCGAGGCAGTGCTGCAGTGCTTCCAGCTTGTGACTGATGTGGTCATTTCGAAGATAGAGGCCGAGGAGGAGGAGGAGGCTGAGGAGCATGAGGTTCAGGAGCTGTAGACCGTGGGGGCACGGATAATGTTTTGGGACACGTGCTTGTGTAATGTGGGGACGGCACACTGGGAGAAATAGTGGCGGCTGGGGACAGAGTACCGAGGGACGGCCGCCACTTCTGTCTCCACAAGCCTAAAAGGCAACATTTCGAGCCAAGCAGTCGTGAATTGTGAGAATTTAGTAGTGTGGCCTGTGGGACGTTGGCTGCATATTTGCGCTTGCATTCCAAGGACTGGAGTATGAACAACTGAACGCTGCGCTGGGACAAGGACATGGACGTGCTTCCTGATGCTGCTACTTGAGAGTGTGCAATGACAGGTGCAGGGCAGGAGGCATCTTTGCATGCACTATGGACAGGGGATTGACTTGCATGCACAACAGCAGAAGAAGCAATGGTGCCACCTGTAAACACTGTTCCTGGACCCTGGTGTTCGGCCCACAAAGTCGAGTGCTTTGCTGCCATGTGCCTGATCATGCTGGTGGTGGTCAGGCTGGTCGTTTTGCCACCCCTGCTGATGCTGGTCTGGCTCGTGATGCTAATGGCCTTTTTGGAGTTATCGGCAGAGTCTTTAAAAAACAACCAGACTCGGGAAGACCTAACAGTTGTAGTGGTAACTTCCTTCGTGTTGGTGTTACGGGAAACGGTAGCCTGCCTTCTGTCTGCGGCCACCACACTGCTTCTTCCTGCCTGTTGGGGTGCTCTGCCTCCCTCCCCCTGTGTGCTGCTGTCCTTGCTCTGCATGTCCTCCTGCCAGGTTGGGTCAGTTACTATATCATCCACCACCTCGTCTCCCACTTCTGCACCCTGGTACTATTCCTGACTTTCTGCCAATTGTGTCTCATCATCGTCCACCTCTTGTGACAGTTTCCCACCGTCGCCTTCGTGTGACCGTGGCTGCTCAAATATTTGGGCATCGCTACACGTGATCTCCTCTTGCCCCGCTTCAAGTGGACCGGGCGAGAGGCCCGAATCTATAAATGGAAAAGTGAACAGCTCTTCAGATTGTCCAAGTGTGGGATCAGTTGTCTCTGGGTACTCGGCATGGTGGGAGGAAGGAGGATCAGGGTGAGGAATATGAGGTCCAGACTCATGGCTACTGAGACTTGACCGTGTGGAAGACAGGGTGGTGGTGGTGGTGGCTAAGTGACTGGAAGCATTATCCGCTATCCAACCAACAACCTTTTGACACTGATCTGGGTTCAATAGTGGTGTGCTGCGGTCCCCTAGAAATTGGGACAGGAAGGTCAGGCGAGAAGATGTGGGTGTTTGATGTGGCACAATTTCGGCTTGCCCACGGCCTTGTCCTCGGCCTCTGCATGCACCATTACCTTCACGTCCAGTTCCCCGTCCCTTGCCACGTGCCTTGCCCATTTTAAATGGAGGATAGTATCTTCCACGCTCACTACAAATGACTGAGTTTGAAGCGAAGTTATATGTGATCGGTGTGATGGAGAAAACAGAGTTTTAAATACCTGGCCTGTAGGTAAGTAGTGTGAACAGCAAACTGCTGTGAATTGCTTCACTGACACACTGAAAAAATGGAGGCCAGAAATGGCAGTATTTTCTGACAACGTATATGTGATCCGTGTGACGGAGAAAACACAGTTTTAAATAGCTGGATTTCTAGCGCTCTAATATGGAAAGGACCTGGCTGTATTCTGCAGTGCCAACAAGCAAATGGCGCAGAAAAATGGTGTTCTCTGGATTGCTTTATAAGCAAATAGTGAGGATTAAGATCCAAAGAAAAGTATTCCTGGCCCCTGAGACCTGGGCCTTTGTATAGAAATATCTAACAGCAGCAGAAGGCAGAATTGGAATGGAGCCTCTTGTGCTATATGCACTGCAGTCTGCTATATACACTGCCTGCCGGCCTATATACACTGCCTGCCTGATATCTCTGCAGATGGATTAGTCCTCAGAAGGACTGTTTGTTGAGATGGATATGTGTAATGTGCGGTTTTTCTCACTACACTACCTAATGCACGATCAAATCTCTCCCTAACGCAGCAGCAGCTCTCCCTACACTGTCTGATCCGGAGTGACTGTGATGAGCATGGCGGCGCCAGGTCAGATATACACCTGATGATGCTGTGCGGCCAGCCAACCACTGTAATGCCCACAACCAACATGGCTATGGCATTACAGTGCATGGCAGGCAATCCCTGCATGTTCATTGGCTCTGTAAAGAGCGCCAAACATGCAGGGAGGGGACCCGACTTCCCGCCCGATCAACCCGGAAATACTCGGTGAGCGCAGAGCATCTCGAGCAGTGAGATACTCGGGCGAGCACCGAGCAGTAGCGAGCATGCTCGCTCATCACTAGTTGTCATTAAGATTTAAAAAGAGAAAACACAGAAATGTGACAGTAAATGGCTTCACCCAACCAATAACCATGAGTGGAGAAAAAGTGTTTTTATTATCATTAATTTTCTCTGAAACAAGGCCAAGAAAGGAAAAATTCTGCCGGGGTATGTAAACTTTTGAGCAGAACTGTATATGCGCCAGCCCCAGTGTCTCCTATTCTATATACTCCAGCCCCAGTGTCTCCTATTCTATATACTCCAGCTTCTTCTGTGATGTATATGCTCTAGCCCCAATGTATCCTGTGATGAATATACGCCAGCCCCCGTGTATATCCTATTCTATATACTCCAGCTCCAGTGTCTCCTATTCTATATAATCCAGTTTCTTCTGTGATGTATATGCTCTAGCCCCAATGTATCCCGTGATGAATATACGCCAGCCCCAGTGTCTCCTATTCTATATACTCCAGCTTCTTCTGTGATGTATATGCTCTAGCCCCAATGTATCCTGTGATGAATATACGCCAGCCCCAGTGTCTCCTATTCTATATACTCCAGCTCCAGTGTCTTCTGTGACGTAGCTAATGTAGCCCTAATCTCTCTTATGCAGAGGCGTCGCATCATAAAGCAGTGGGACACAAGCTCCCTGCCCTATCACTATCTCTTTCATATGCCACAGATCGCCATAGGCCTGCGGTTAACGAGATGTCAGCATACTCACGCAGGTGGCTCGGTGACATCATTGCATCGCTCTGCTCTGCAGTCCCGCCATGGAAGAGGAGACAGAGGCCGTGATGTAGGGAATCAGGATTAAGTGAGAATAAACTTTATTTTTTTAAATGATCGGGCAGTGGAGCCATCCTACTATATATCTGGAGTAGTGGGTCCATCATACTACATATGGAGTAGTGGGGCCATTATACTATATGTATGTGGGGCAGTGGGACCATCATAGTATATACAGGTGCATCTCACTAAATTAGAATATCTTCAAAAAGTTAATTTATTCCAGTTCTTCAATACTGTTTCAGTATGCTCCACAATCATGAGGAAGACTGCTGACTTGACAGATGTCCAGAAGGCAGTTATTGACACACTCCACAAGGTCCTAGAGTTCCAATTTTCATTTGGAAATCAAGGTCCCAGAGTCTGGAGGAAGAGTGGAGAGTCCACAAACCAAGCTGCTTGAGGTCTAGTGTGAAGGCTCCACAATCAGTGATGGTTTGGGGGGCCATGTCATCTGCTGGTGTAGGTCCACTGTGTTTTATCAAGACCAAAGTCAGCACAGCCGGCTACCAGGACATTTTACAGCACTTCATGCTTCCCTCTGCCGACAAGCTTTTTGGAGATGGAAATGTCATTCTCCAACAGGACTTGGCCCCTGTCCACACGGCCAAAAGTACCAATACCTGGTTTACACACAACAGTATCACTGTGCTTGATTGGCAGCAAACTCGCCTGACCTTAACCCCATAGAGAATCTATTATAGAGAATCTATGGGGTATTGTCAAGAGGAAGATGAGAGACACCAGACCCAACAATGCAGATGAGCTGAAAGACAGGTTTTTGTATTGAAGAACTGAAATAAATTAACTTTTTGATGATATTCTAATTTAGTGAGATGCACCTGTATATAGGGCAGTGGGACCATCATGCTATATATATGGAGGAGTGGGGGCATCATACTAAATATAGAGCAGTGTGTGTGTGTCACCCCAGGCCTGGATGCCACAAACAATAATCTGTTTCTGAAAGCAGGAGGGAGGTCCCCTGGTTAGGGACAATTAGCATACAGCACCTCCTGTCCCAGGCCAGCAGGGGGAGCTGGCTGCCCCTATAAAAGCTGGAACTGGGGGCAGGGTTAGAGAAAACTGGACGACCTAGCTCAGGAGTGAGACTAGTCCCAGAGAAGGAGGGACAGTTCAGCTGTAGCTGAGGAGTCCGTGAGGCAGAGGAGAAACTGCAAGCCAGGGACAGAGGCGACGAGAGCCGGTCCTGGCAGAGAACCAATCTACCGGACATTGGGGTCCGAGGCTGTCAGGGTTACAAGCCCAGCAGCAAAGAACCAACCTGCGAGGGATTTCAGGTCCCTTGGCCTAAGAAGCCTGGAGGCTCTGCCACACAGAGGGACCAGTACATCGAGGAGCAAGCAACAGGTACCCAAGGCCTGAGTCGCAAGCCATACAGGAGAGAAGTACACGGCCAGCTCAAGGACGTGGGCTATTACACCACGAAAAGGGGGATAGTCAGAAAGAGCATAGAGAGAACGGTAGGCCTACACACTCACCCTGACCAGTGGGGCTCGCCCGAATGCTCTCAGACACCCAGGCCCATTCCTAACCGGTACTGTTGGGTCATTAATAATATCTACAATAAAGACCCTGAACTGTTTGAAGCAGACTCTGAACTTTTACTATTGCGGCCTGCACTATCACCCCCAACATCCACCTACACTGCCCTGAGGCTACACTCTTCCCGTGGGGAGTTATCCTACCCCTGTGCTGCACACCAACACCAGCCTCAGCGGTCTGCCTTGCAGCGGCGGTTATCTCCAACCGCAATCCACGGGTGGCGTAGTCGGACATTCAAAACACTGATAAATAGACTGCCACCATTTGGTCTGACCACCCTGAGCCACGGGATCGGGTAGCCACTACTACCCCCATCAGCACCGTACACTAGAAGACCCGGTTCCGTGTACCCCACGGCCCAGGGGGCGAGTCAGCTTTGGCGTAGTCGGCAGAATTGTGACCAACCCGCCACAAACGGGTATTGCGTGCCTGGAAAAGACTCTATACATATCTGAGTGAAGTTTCCCGCCATTCGGGGCCATTTCCCGCCAATCGGAGCCGTTTCCCGCCATCGGGCGCCATCTTCGGGTCGCCGCGCGGGAAGAAGAGGGGCGTGGACGTCCAAAAAGCCCCGCCCTACGCTGAGACGCTGCTCAAGGTCCTGGAAGGAGATCCAGCGGATGCCGACGTCATCACCGAGCAACGCAAGGTCCTCGCCCAGAGCATCGCGAGCGGAGCCGCGGCCTACAGAAGAGGATCGCCAGAAGGTAGGCCACGGTTAACTAGGGGGGAGGAAGATGTCGGACGCGGAGGGACCCTCTACCACCAGCGTAGCCGCTGCAGCTGTGATGCCGTTTTCCATGCCCTATATCCATAGGCGGATTATAATGAGGGCAATCTGGGCGACCGCCCAGGGCCCCGAGCCTGCAGGGGGCCCGCGGCTCCAGGTGGGGTGTCTAATGCCGGATTGCCCTCATTATATGTGCGGGCTGGTGTGTGTGGGCAGGTGTGTGTGTGTGTGGGCAGGTGTGTGTGTGTCTGTGTGGGCAGATGTGTGTGTGTGTCTGTGTGGGCAGGTGTGTGTGTGTGTGTGTGTGTGTCTGTGTGGGCAGGTGTGTGTGTGTGTATATGTGTGTGTGTGTGTGTGTGGGCAGGTTAGAAAGTCTTGCCCTGTTGAACACTACACCTGACTTGAGGCCACCACCTCTTGGTTGTCCAATGTTCTTGCTTCTCTAGGGCTCTTCTCAGATATTCATTATACCAGCTCCCCAGAATACCAAAGTTAGGGTGGGTGACCGCGAGCCCTGGTGGTGGTCATAACTGCGGCCACCCAGGCGCAATACTCCATAACAACAATCCCCTGAGGTGGTGTAGGATGTAAGGACCTATTCACACTACATTCAGCGCTGCATTCAGGTCTTTACACAAGGCTTACAACTGAATCCCTGAAATTCAGGATTGTGCTGTCTGAAATGAGACATCTGAAAGCAGAACAAATGGAGCCTAAAGATTCAGACTTTAGCCTCGGTTTGCCTTTGTTCAAATCAATGGCTATGTCAAGGCACATCTGAATGCCATTTTTCAGGGATTTAGATAGAAGCCTGGAAAGAGGAGATGAATGCATTGAAAAATTCAGTGTGAATAGGCCCTTATATCTGGAGTCTTGATATTGATGCCACAAGCATTTTACTTGTTTTTAACTTAAAAAAAAAATACACAAATTACACACACACACACACACACACACACTATACATTCACACACACTATACACAAACACACATTATACACACACACACACACACTATACATACACACACACAGATGTGTATGTGGGCAGGTGTGTGTGTGTGGGCAGGTGTGTGTGTGTGTGTGTGTGGGCAGGTGTGTGTGTGTGATGTCTGTCTGTTTGTGTGTGTGTGTGGGCAGATGTCATTGTGTGATGTCTGTTTGTATGTATTTTTGTGTTTCAAATGTGTTTATGCGTGTCTGTATATGTTTGTGTGTGTGTATGACTGCATGCGGCCTCCTGCTGAGTATAGTTGGCGCCGTGCGGCCTCCTGATGTCTCTGGGGGGGCTCCGTGCAGCCTCCCGCTGTGTATAGATGGCTACGTGCGGCCCCCCGCTGAGTATACATGTCGCCGTGCGGCCTCCTGCTGTGTATAGATGGCTATGTGTGGTCTCCCGCTGAGTATAGATGGCGCTGTGCTGCCTCCTGCTGTCTCTGGGGCATCTATACTCAGCAGGAGGCTGCACGTAGCCATCTATACACGTATACTCAGCAGGAGGCCGCACGTAGCCATCTATACGGTGCCATCTATACACAGCAGGAGGCCGCACGGCGCCATCTATACACAGCGGGAGGCCGCACGGCGCCATCTATACACAGCGGGAGTCTCAGTGCTTTGCAAGAGCAGTCAATAAATTCTGCTTGACTAATTCTGAGCACCATAAAGTCTGGTTCGCTTCTAACCTGCTGTCTTCATTTTCAGCTTGCTGAATTCTAACTCATTTACTGTCATTCGAGACGATGCCTTTGCTGGTCTCTTTCACCTTGAATACCTGTAAGTGCTCCACTTAATGTCATATTTTTGATTCTGTTCTTCTTCATCTTTTGGCATGTGCAATTGTATGAGTATTCATATGAATTTATGACCTACTTAAACCTTTGAGGACCTTAAATTTTATTCAGTCAAATTTTTTTCCAGTTTAAAACTATGGGACATATATGTGCCTTGGTCCTCAAAGGGTTTTTAAAGGGGCTGCAAACATAAATACAAAAAAAATAATTCAATTAGTGCTTTTTGTGTTCATTTAATTTTTATTTGAAGTCCATTTTTTTTATATACCTTGAAATTAAACCCTATCCCATGGAATGAAGCCCTACCTACATGACATCTGAGAGCTACATGGATCCCGCTTGTGAGGTGCCTGTCCGTCACTACTATTCAGTTTTAGGGTCCACTCACTAAGCCATATATTCTCTCATGCTAGAGAATAGGGCCAATTATGCTAATGACACTGGGCTCAAACTCTGTCAGAGCTTCAACTGAGTGTGATCCGATTCTCTCGCAGCACAGATATGGAGAAGAACTTAATTTCTCCATCTTCTCCATAGTCTCTGTGAGTGTTCATCGGACTGCACTTGGATGACATCCGAGTGCAGTCCAATGTTTTACGTGCACCCATAGACTTGTATGGGTGCACATGGTCCGAATATCGAATGAGATTATTTTCTCATGCCAATAATCGCACTGTCCCATAGTATAACATAGGGCCGAGTCCTATCCGATAAAACATCACATAGCATTCGGCCGTGTTATACGACAGTGTGAGCGAGCCCTTAGAGTCAAGGAATATTTACATGCAGATGATGATATTACTCTCCAAGTGTATATTTTTTTAGGCGAGTTCATAGTAAATGCTTTGCATTTTTGACATGTGATCAACTAAAGAACAAGAAAGATTTAGGACCTCCCCTATAGAGAAACGGAAAATAGTTTGGAGGACTTGCATGTCCTTTTTTATTTATTATGAGAAAATCATAAAAGATCCCGTTTTTTAACCATGCTGTGACTTTCTGCTGAGGGAGAGGGAGAGAGCTGCCCTATTCAGAGTCTGTAATAAGACCTGCTGACAAAAGTGTTGAAGATACAGTCTAATGTGAATTAACAATGAAAAAAAGTTAATTTCACAAATGGCTTGTATTTTTTTTAATACAAACTTTTTTGTCTTTACAGCTCCTTTAAAGGGAATCTGTCATCAGGTTTTTGCCACCTAATCTGAAAGCAGCATAATGTAGGGTTACAGGCACTGATTCCAGTAATGTGTCACTTACTGGGCTGCTTAGTGTTGTTTTGATAAAATCATTGATTTGTCAGAAGGTAATTATCACTAGATGACTAGTAAGTTCTGTAGGACCCCACCCCCATCACTGATCAGTAGATTTCTGAGCATGGGCAGAAAGCTGCCAATCAGTGGTGTGGGTGGGGCTATACAGAGCGCAGCATTCAGAGAGCTGCTAGATCTGCAGCAGATAAAACGGTGATTTTCTCAAAATGACAACAAGCAGCTGAAAAAGTGACACATCGCTGGAATCAGGGTATCTGCCCCAATATTGTGCTGCTCTCAGATGAGGCAGCACAATTAATATTATGCCAAATTAATTTCCCGTGAACTATCACATGATCTATCACAGGGGATCATGTGACATGTCACGTAATAAATCAGGTGTGTGGAGGGGGCCCGCGCCTTCTAAACTGCCCGGGGCCCTTGCTACTCTTAATCCACCCCTGCCTATATCCCCGGAGCGGCCTGGCTGCCCCAGTATGCCGGCGAGTCGCATACCTTGGGCGACTTTAAAGAAAGGCTGTATAGCCTGTTCAAAGTTTATCCCCTGACAGAAGAACAGAAAGTAAGCATACTGATAGGGCAGTTAACTGGTGCGGCCCAGCGGGAGGTAAAGTCTTGGACAGCTGAGGAGAAAAGGACTGTAAGGGGGGTTCTGACCCGTCTACGGGACACCTTTGATACCCGTACCTCAGCAGAAATCAAAATGCGGTTCTATGGATGTAAGCAGCGAGCTCAAGATAGCATCCGAGATTATGCCCTAAATTTACAGGAAGCCTTGGGGGCAATTAAGCAAGCTGACCCTGGCAGCGTGCAGGATACAGATAAACTATTGACTGACCAGTTCATAGAAGGTCTGCTGTCCAGCGCCCACAGAACCCAGCTGCGCCTCATGGCCCTACAGAACCCCGATTTGACTTTTGCACAGTTCAAAGATAGGGCTAACCGGGTGCTCCGAGAACCTGCACCGGGTGGCGCTGTAGCTTCCCGGCGCCCTGCCATCCCTTACCACCAGGGGGCGGCGCCCTATCCCGCAGACCTTGTGGGGGCTGATGCGCAGGCCCTAAATCCATCCCCGCCTGCAAACCTGCACCATCAGGTCCAAAAACTAACAAAGAGTGTTGCTGCATTGACCAGGATCGTACAGTCGTTACAGATGGACCCGTCAGGACCAATCAAGCTGGCTTCCAGTCCGGAGGATGTCCCGTGGCGTCGACGGAGGAGGATCCCGTCGTTCAGAGGGAGGCCCGCCGATCATTACACTGAGGATGGACAGCCGATTTGCCGCCGTTGCAGCCAGCCGGGACACGTAGCCAGGTACTGTACTTTAAATGGGTCCGACCTGGGGCAAAGGGCCAACCCCCAGGCATAAGGTCATCAGGCCCATCTAATTGGCGTGATAAGTACGTAGGGGGACGCCCAGTTTTACCCGTAGTGCTGGACGGTATCCCCATGAGTGCACTGCTGGACACCGGGTCCCAAGTGACTACCATCCCCTATGTACTTTTCAAGCAGTACTGGAGTGACACTGATATAACTCGTTATCCAGACGATGACTTGAGCATCATCGCCAGCAATGGTCAACCCGTGCCGCAGGTGGGGTTCAGAGAGATGACCATTAAGATTGGTAAAGTTGAACTGCCGGCACAGGGAGTGATCATTGTGGACATTGACCGTCGAGAAAGTCACCCTAAAATAACCTTGGGTACTAATGTGATTGAAAATTGTCTTTCAGAAGTAATTGTAATTTTGCAGCAGGTGGCGATGAATGCGAGCTCCAGCCAACAGAGGGTCCTCCAGAAGGAGATAAGAGCCCTGATGAGATGGCAACAGGTAGAACTGTCTGGTGGTGAGATCAGTAGCGTGAGGATGAGCGACCCATTCCCCATTGCCATGCCCCCCAAAAGTGAAAAGATCTGGTGTCGGACTGCAATCGGGTTAAGAGGGAGAGACTACCAAGCCATAGTAGAACCCGTGTACTCAGACAGCAGGCCCACCATTTTGACAGCCCGGGGGGTGGTCGATGTCCGCCATGGAAGGGTGCCCGTCCGGATCTTAAACATTGGGGGAAGGGAAGTACACTTGCCCCGGTACGCTACACTAGCCAAATTGTATACTGTTGAACACAATGCTGTCAGGGCCATGGAACCCTTGCCTCCATCTCCCCAGGCGGAGGGTAATGGTTCCCAGAAACCCAAGGAGGACTGGTGCCAGAAACTCCACGTGGGTGCTGACTCCATTCCCTTGCACCAAAAACAAGGAGTCTACCGGGTGGTTCAAGAGTACGAGAGAATCTTTAGTAAGCACCCGCTAGACTTCGGCAGAGTGAAAGGGGTAGAACACCACATCCCCACGGGGAGCCACCCACCAATAAAAGAAAAATACAGACCTGTACCACCCCACACACTATCAGAACGCAAAGGGCATGCTGAGAGAAATGAAGGAAGCCGGGGTCATTAGAGACAGTTGTAGCCCCTGGGCAGCCCCCTTGGTTCTGGTAAAAAAGAAAGACTGTACTATGAGAATGTGCGTGGACTATAGAGAAGTCAATCGTATCACCCATAAAGACGCATACCCGTTGCCTAGAATAGAGGAGTCTTTGGTCGCACTAGAATCAGCTAATTTCTTCTCTACTTTGGACCTTACTAGTGGGTACTGGCAAGTTCCTGTGGCAGAAGCTGATAAGGAGAAGACCGCCTTCACCACCCCGATGGGATTAAGTGAATTCAACTATATGCTGTTCGGGCTCTGCAACGCACCCGGAACCTTCCAGAGACTGATGGAATGCTGTTTAGGGCACCGAAACTTTGAGACCATCCTACTTTACCTGGACGACGTGATTGTCTATTCGAAGACTTACGAGGACCATCTAAAGCACCTGGCTGAGGTGTTCGAGGCCCTGGCAGGCCTCCAAGTGCCATCTGTTAAAGCCGAAGATACAGTACCTGGGACACGTGGTGAGTGCAGAAGGAGTAGCCCCCGACCCTGACAAAATCACGGCAATAAAGAACTGGCCAAGCCACTCTAACATAAAAGAAGTGAGGCAGTTCCTCGGGTTGGTAGGCTGCTACCGAAGGTTCATCCCCAGGTTCACCAAGATGGCAGCCCCTATGCAGGACCTCCTTATAGGACAATCTAAGACCAGAAGCCAAAAGCCACCCTTCAAGTGGGACAAGCCGGAAGAGGAGTCCTTCCGCCAGCTGAAGATGGCCCTCACGGGGGATGAGATCCTGGCCTGCCCTGATTATGGCCAGCCTTTTATCCTCCACACAGGCGCCAGTAATGTGGGGCTGGGAGCCGTACTGTCACAGAACCAACAGGGCAGAGAAAAGGTGATCGCGTACGCCAGCCGGAAGCTGAGGCCCACCGAGAGAAACCCGGAGAATTACAGCTCCTTTAAGCTGGAGTCCTTGGCAGTGGTGTGGGCCATAACAGAACGTTTCAAGCATTACCTGGCCTCTGTGAAGTTCACTGTGTACACGGACAACAATCCGTAGACACATCTGGACAATGCGAGACTTGGTGCCCTAGAGCAGCAGTGGATGGCCCGGCTAGCAAACTATGACTTCACCATCAAGTACCGGGCAGGCCGAGCCAATGCCAATGCAGATGCCCTATCGAGAATGCTCCACTTGCCCGATGAGGGAGAAGATCCAGACGAGTTGGAGGAAATAGAGCTCCCTGCATTCCACCGGTACGGAGCCACTCAGTACACCCACCGTGTAAGAGACAAAGACTTGACCACTGTCATGTTCAATCCCTTACCTCACCACGGCTGGGCTGAAACGCAAGATAGTGACCCTGCAATTCGCCTGGTGAAAGACCTGTTGACCCAGGCAGACGCTAGCCCTGGCTCGGACGCTACAGAGGAAGCCAAGCAGTTATGGAAGGAGAAAAGCAGGCTATTCCTCTACGAAGGTAAGCTGTGCAGAAGGCTTGTCAACCACCGGACGCACGAGCTGACCTGGCAGGTAGTGGTCCCGAGACGAGATGCAGCAATGGTCCTGGAGGCCTACCATGACAGAGCGGGACACTTCGGGTGGAAGAAACTGGAGTTCCTACTGAGAGAGCGGTTCTACTGGGTCGGAATGAGAGGGGCCATAGAGAAGTGGTGCAGGGACTGCGGCCCATGTAACCTCAGATGGAAGGACGGTACCAGCCAGAAGACGCCCTTGATGCCCATCGTCACCAGGCAGCCTCTTGAGCTGGTAGCTCTGGACCATGTGAAACTGGCTCCAAGCCGGTCGGGCTACGTCTATGCCCTGACAATAGTGGACCACTATTCCCGGTTCCTGGTGGTGGTTCCTGTTAAAGACTTGACAGCCCAAACAGCAAGGTCCAGAGTTTGAGGCTGAAATCTTCCAGGAGTTCTGCAACCTCTACGGCTGTAAGAAGATTCGGACAACGTCTTACCACCCACAAACCAACGGGCTATGTGAGAAAATGAATAATATCGTCATTGATCTCCTCAAAACGTTGCCCCTGGAAGAACGCCGCCTGTGGCCGGAGAAGCTGCCAGACCTGATAGACTTATACAACCATATCCCGGTGAATGCTACAAATTGCACCCCGGCTTACCTGATGAGGGCAAGACCAGGTAAGCTGCCGATAGACCTGGAGATGGGAGTCCTGACCCCTGAGGACACCTCCCCAGACGCGGACTGGGATACGGAACGGCGGCTACAGTACAAGAAGGTACAGGAGAGTGTGGAGAGGAGTCTGGCTCAAGCGAGAGAAAAGCAAGAGAGGCTCTTCAACCAACAAGCCCCTGCTGGTCCCCTGGAACCTGGTGAGCAGGTCCTGAAGCGGAAGAGAAGGCTTCACAAGCTAGATGACCAGTGGGAGAGCGACCCGTACACAGTACTGCAGTCCAACCACAACAACCCGAAGGTATGTGTAATTACCAAGGATGGAGGAGAAACCACTAGCACCGTCTCCAGAGACCACCTAAAAAGGTGCCCCAAGCAACTACAGAGTGCAGGAGAAGATCAAGATGACCTTGAACCCGCAGAAGACAAGAAAGAAATGATCAGCACAGTTCTTGGAGAGTTCCCCCGGTCCTGGAGTCGGATAAATGATGCAATAGTGGTACCCGTCCTACACTTCCTTCAACCAACCCAGCAGGAACCTACAGGAGAGCAGGAGGAATCAGAAGACCAAGCAGCCCTAGAGGCAGAAGAACCCATGCCAGCAGCCCAGGAGAGTCAACCCTCTGCTGACAGTGAGCCTGCCATACCTGCGGTAAGCCAAAGGACCCGCAGATAGCTGCCTGCACTGCCTGTAAACCCAGCTAGTAGCTGTACCCTGAATGCTAGTGGGGAAAGTCAGGTTAGACCACCACCAGACAGTGGGTTACGCAGGTCAACCCAGAGCACTAGGGGGCAAATACCAGCTCGCTGGAATATCTAAATGCTGTATATTGTAAATGTTTTATGTTTGTTGCCTGGTTGCTAATTATGCTTTTCCAGTCTTTCTAGTTCATAGACTAACAGGTTATGGACACTGAATAACCGGAACTGTCTTGTAGATAGTTGCACTTGGTGCCCTCTTTCGAAGATGGCCACGGAAGAAAAATCTGTCCGATGTGGCCTCCTTGTGGCCCAAAGTAGAGAGCTCAGCCTTGTCGCCACGCCCAAGGCCAGGAACTTGGGGTTTATGGAAACAGGTCCCCACACCGTGGAAAACTTCACCTTGTTGGGTGACATGGACACCCGGTCACGGAAGCGCCGTGACCTCAAGGACAAAATATACTTGTATATATGTTATGTTGTCATTTATACCCTGTATTTGTGTTTCCTGTTTAGTCCGGAGTACTAAATTTTAATAGAGGAGAATGTGTCACCCCAGGCCTGGATGCCACAAACAATAATCTGTGTCTGAGAGCAGGAGGGAGGTCCCCCGGTTAGGGACAATTAGCATACAGCACCTCCTGTCCCAGGCCAGCAGGGGGAGCTGGCTGCCCCTATAAAAGCTGGAACTGGGGGCAGGGTTAGAGAGAACTGGAAGACCTAGCTCAGGAGTGAGACTAGTCCCAGAGAAGGAGGGACAGTTCAGCTGTAGCTGAGGAGTCCGTGAGGCAGAGGAGAAACTGCAAGCCAGGGACAGAGGTGACGAGAGCCGGTCCTGGAAGAGAACCAATCTACCGGGCATTGGGGTCCGAGGCTGTCAGGGTTACAAGCCCAGCAGCAGAGAACCAACCTGCGAGGGATTTCAGGTCCCTTGGCCTAAGAAGCCTGGAGGCTCCGCCACACAGAGGGACCAGTACAGCGAGGAGCAAGCAACAGGTACCCAAGGCCCTAGTCGCATGCCATACAGGCGAGAAGTACACGGCCAGCTCAGGGACGTGGGCTATTACACCACGAAAAGGGGGATAGTCAGAAAGAGCATAGAGAGAACGGTAGGCCTACACACTCACCCTGACCAGTGGGGCTCGCCCGAATGCTCTCAGACACCCAGGCTCATTCCTAACCGGTACTGTTGGGTCATTAATAATATCTACAATAAAGACCCTGAACTGTTTGAAGCGGACTCTGAACTCTTACTATTGCGGCCTGCACTATCACCCCCAACATCCACCTACACTGCCCTGAGGCTGCACACCAACACCAGCCTCAGCAGTCTGCCTCGCAGCGGCGGTTATCCCTGACCGCAATCCACGGGTGGCGTAGTCGGACATTCAAAACACTGATAAATAGACTGCCACCATTTGGTCTGACCACCCTGAGCCACGGGATCGGGTTGCCACTACTACCCCCATCAGCACCGTACACTAGAAGGCCCGGTTCCGTGTACCCCACGGCCCAGGGGGCGAGTCATGTGCATCAAATTATACATACACATATGGGGCAGTGGGGCTTCATACTATATACAGGTGCTTCTCACAAAATTAGAATATCATCAAAAGTTAGTTTATTTCAGTTCTTCAATGCAAAAAGTGAAACTCCTATATTATATAGAGTCATTACACACAGAGGGATCTATTATATAGAGTCATTACAAACAGAGTGATCTATTATATAGAGTCATTACACAGAGGGATCTATTATATAGAGTCATTACACACAGAGTGATCTATTATATAGAGTCATTACACAGAGGGATCTATTATATAGAGTCATTACACACAGAGGGATCTATTATATAGAGTCATTACACACAGAGGGATCTATTACATAGAGTCATTACACACAGAGGGATCTATTATATAGAGTCATTACACACAGAGGGATCTATTATATAGAGTCATTACACACAGAGGGATCTATTATATAGAGTCATTACACACAGAGGGATCTGTTTTAAGTGTTTATTTCTGTTAATGTTGATGATTATGGCTTACAGCCAATGAAAACACAAACGTCATTATCTCAGTAAATTAGAATACTTCATAACAACAGCTTGAAAAATGTTTTTAAAATCCGAAAAGTTGGCCTACTGAAATGTATGTTTAGTAAATGCCCTCAATACTTGTTCGGGCTCCTTGTGCATCAATTACTGCATCAATGCGGCAATGTGGCATGGAGGGATCAGCCTGTGGCACTGCTGAGGTGTTATGGAAACCCAGGTGGCTTTGATAGCAGCCTTCAGCTCATCTGTATTGTGGAGTCTGGGGTCTCATCTTCCTCTTGACAATACCCCATAGATTCTCTATAATAGATTCTCTATGGGGTTAAGGTCAGGCGAGTTTGCTGCCAATCAAGCACAGTGATACTGTTGTGTGTAAACCAGGTATTGGTACTTTTGGCCGTGTGGACAGGGGCCAAGTCCTGCTGGAGAATGACATTTCCATCTCCATAAAGCTTGTGGGCAGAGTGAAGCATGAAGTGCTGTAAAATGTCCTGGTAGACGGCTGCGCTGACTTTGGTCTTGATAAAACACAGTGGACCTCCACCAGCAGATGACATGGCTCCCCAAACCATCACTGATTGTGGAGACTTCACACTAGATCTCAAGCAGCTTGGATTGTGGCCTCTCCACTCTTCCTCCAGACTCTGGGACCTTGATTTCCAAATGAAATGCAAAATTTACTTTTCATCTGAACACAACACCTTGGGCCACTGAGCATCAGTCCAGGTCTTTTTCTCTTTGGCCCAGGTAAGACGCTTCTGGCGTTGTCTATTGGTCATGAGGGGCTTGACACAAGCAATGCGACACTTGTAGCCCATGTCCTGGATACGTCTGTGTGTGGTGGCTCTTGAAGCAGTGACTCCAGCAGCAGTCCACTCCTTGTGAATCTCCCCCAAATTTTTGAATGGCCTTTTCTTAGCAATCCTTTCAAGGCTGCGGTTATCCCGGTTGCTTGTGCACCTTTTTCTACCACACTTTTTCCTTCCACGTCCATTAATATGCTCGGATACAGCACTCTGTGAACAGCTGCTTCTTTAGCAATGACCTTTTGTGGCTTACCCTCCTTGAGGAGTGTGTCAATGACTGCCTTCTAGACATCTGTCAAGTCAGCAGTCTTGCCCATGATTGTGGAGCCTACTGAAACTGACTAAGGGACCTTTTTAAATGCTTAGGAAGCCTTTGCAGGTGTTTCTTGTTAATTCTAATTTACTGAGATAATGACTTTTGTGTTTTCATTGGCTGTAAGCCATAATCATCAACATTAGCAGAAATAAACACTTAAAACAGACCACTCTGTTTGTAATGACTCTGTATAATATATGAGTTTCACTTTTTGGATTGAAGAACTGAAATAAATTCACTTTTTGATGATATTCTAATTTTCTGAGAAGCACCTGTATGTAGCAGTGCGGCAATTATACTATATACAGTCAGGAGTATAAGTACTTGATACACTGACAATTTCGAAAGTTTTTCCACCTACAAAGAATGAAGAGGTCTGTTTTGTTCAACTTAACTGCTGCAACTTGGACCTTTAACAGGATTTATATTTCACCTATGAGAAAGCATACTATGTGTATTTGGCAGATTAACTCAGGCATGTTTATGATAAACTGAATACCTGGATTGGAGTCCTATTTGTATACAGAATATTGACTATTAATGCTGGCAGAGTAAGTCTTAGGCTATATTCACACTAGGTGTTTTTTTTCTGCAGCAAAACATAATCTCTTGGCAGGAAACAAGTAGCGTCAAAAACGCAGGTTTTGGTGTGTTTTTTTGCAGTGGTTCTTGGTGCATTTTTGGTGCGTTTTTCAGGATCCCAAAGTTCAGCTTTGCTTCCACCATAGACACATGAAAACAGGTCACCATTGCAAGACATATGTTCATGAAAAAGTACACATTACAAATGTAACAGGGGGGGGGTGAATTGGTCTGGAATGGTTTATCTAAGACCCTGGCAGTGCATTGAATTTGTAGGACACTATTTACTTTCACATTATGGTTTGCCATTGAATTGCTCAGGCATTGTTCATTTTCACACCTCCCTGGGCCACACGTGTTGTTCAATCTCACACCTAGCTCAACCAATGTTTACTTTGTAGGCATCACTAATTTAATTAAACTGTAATAATCCAAGCTGCTATCTCAGGTGACCAAGACAAGATGGTTTAAACTTGGGAAAATCACAAGAATAAATGTGTGTCACATACTTGCTTTTTTCACTAAAAACGCAGCAAAATGTTCACACTAGGCTTTTTTTCAGCATTTTTTTCCACCACCCTTTTTTTTAATGGGTGAAAAACGCTGAAACAAGTGACATACTCTATTGCAAAAAGCCATGGAAAGCACAAAATACTGAGGACAAATAAGCAAGCTTTGTGCATGAGATTTCGGAAATCTCATAGACTTTGTTGGTACTGTAAAACGCAGCTGAAAATTTGCATAAAAAAGCCCGCTAAAAAAACGTCTAGTGTGAATATAGCCTTGTATAACAGTTCGCCAATGAGTTAGGATATATGACCACGATGCAGAAATGCTGCGGATTTTTCCTAAGCGTTTCTGCATCTCCCTGGGTTGTCAAGCGCTTTGCCAAGTGATTTTAGCATCACTTGGAAAAGTGCTTGACAACTTGGTCACACTATATAATTCCATGCAACCGGCATGGATTTATATAATGTGACCAAGTTACAATGCTGCAAATGCAGCATCAATAATAAAAAAAAAGAATAATAATGGTGAAAAATAAAAAAAAAACATTATACTCATCTTCCGATGGTCCTCGATCTCCTTCTCCGGTGCGCCCGGTGTCTTCGGCAGATCACGGTGCTGTAAAAGGACCTTCCATGACGTCATTTAGTCATGTGACAGGTCACGCGACCGCCGATGTCAGCGGTCGCGTGACCTGTCACATGACTAAATGGCGTCATGGAAGGTCCTTTTACCACCGCGAGCAGCCGAAGAGCCAGCAGCACCGCCGGGAGCAGACAGGGGCCATCAGAAGGTAAGTATATGTTTATTTTTTATTTTAATTCTATTTTAACTACAGGTACTATGGTACCCGGGTCTGGAGGAGAGTCTCTTCATCTCCAGACCCGGGTACCATCCACGCATTGAGTCGCATAATATCCACATGTGTATGTGTAGTCATGCGGATGTTATGCGTTCCAATGCAAGTCAATGGCGGCTAAATCGCAGCGACTCTGCAAAATTAAAGGACGTGCTGCGGATTTTTCCGCAATGATAATCCGCAGCGGAAATCTCCGCGGCATGTGCACAGCACATGCGGATTATCATTGGGGACCATTGCAGACCTATCACCAAGCGTTTTTTAAGTGTTTCCGCGGCGGAAGTTACGCTGCAGAAACGCCTAAAAAACGCATAGTGGGCACACAGCCTTAAAAGTTCTATGGTGAAGAAAAACACGTGAGATAATAAATGCGAAATATACAATATTTCCCATAATATGACTGAGGATATCTTTAGGGTGTATTCACTGTTTTTTCTTCTGCAGCAAAAATGCTGTGTTTTACAGTACCATCTTAGTGAATGACATTTCTGAAATCACATTCACATGCTGTTTTTTTGCATTTTTTTTTAAATCTGCAGCTTGTCAAGTCTTTCAGAGGTTTTGCAGCATTTTTCACCCATTCAAATGAATGGAAAAAAAAACACAAGTAAAAACACCTGAATTTTAAGCAGCGTTTTTCCTGCCTCCTTTGATTTTTGAGGTTGAAAAAAAATGCTGCCAAAATCCAACTTGTGAACACACCTTTATCCTGGTTGTGTTCTAATTGGATATAAAATAGAACGGTCATGATAACATGGGTAGTTAATTGTATGGTGTTTTCATTTTATATATTACCAGGCCGCATTCTATTTGCGCAGAGCTGCTCCGTGAAGATTCTATCACAAGATTCCGTGATGACATCATAGGTGATGGTGACATCACTGCTCACAGTCGCTATATATACAATGCACATAGGCTCACCCGTGCCTTTCTTGGCTCTATAGTGACTGATAGCACTTGCAGTTTTTCACTATGGCTGGAATTGTTTTGGACATTCCTCAGGTAAAAGCACTATTGATGATCCTTATGATCAATCGTCCTAACAGTGTGCTTCTACCACCCGATGGCGTCCTCAGCTTCACTCACCGGCTGGTGATGGAGCTAGTAAGGGATTGCCTAACCAAACACCGACAACGTCGTCTAACGTCAGACTATCTGACGGATTTACTTCAGAACATCAGGACATTACTACACCAGGTAAGTGGCGGACACTCTGCACAGAACATCTCAATATTAATAGATAATAATGGAGGGATAGAAGCTTTTTCTTCTAATATATCGTATTTTGCAGACCATAAGACGCACCAAAAATTTTTGGGAGGTAAATAGGAAAAACATTTATTATAATAAAATGGGGGTCTGTCTTATAGTCCGAATTTTCGGTTGCTTACTGAGGGGGGTAGTGGCAGTGGAGCGAGGTCACAGGAGGCAGAGTCGCTGCAGGAAGTCGGCAGTAGGAGTGGGGCGCTGCTGCGGGCCCCAAGCTGGGAGGAGCGGGGTGTCCAGAAGGTGCGAGGCTGCGGGCCCTGGGCTTCAAGGAAATGTTAGCGGTAATTCAGGAGGGGAGGCCCTGCTCTGCTTATTGATTTCTCTGCAGTGGGCTTCAAGAAGTAGGCTGCTGGAGATGGCCAATACGCAGATTGAGATCTCAGCTCGTCATTAAGCTGAGATCTAAATCTGCACATGCACTGCCTCCAGCGGCCATTTGCCTGAAGCCCACCGCCAGAAAATCAATGGGCAGAGCGGGGACTCCCCTACTAAATCACCGCTAACATTTCCTTGAAGCCCAGGGCCCGCAGCCTCGCACCTCCTGGATACCCCGCTCCTCCCAGCTCGGGGCCCGCAGCAGTGACCCACTTATACTGCCGGCTTCCTACAGCAGTGACGCTACCTCCTGTGACCTCACTCCACCACAGCCACCCCCCTGGTAAGCTACATTCAGACAATTATTATTATTAATAATCTGTCTGATATGCTGGGGTGGAGAGTTCCAGAGTAGGGGGGATGCACGGGAGAAATCTTGTATGCGATTGTGGGAAGAGGAGATAAGAGGGGAGTAGAGAAGAAGATCTTGTGAGGATCGGAGGTTGCGTGCAGGTAAGTACCGGGAGACTAGGTCACAGATATATGGAGGAGACAGGTTGTGGGTGGCTTTGCATGCCAAGGTTAGGGTCTTGAACTGGAGTCTCTGGGTAATGTGGAGCCAGTGAAGGGATTGGCGGTGCGAGGGGAGAAGCCAGGGAATAGCAGGGGGACAGGTGGATTAGTCAGACAGCAGAGTTTAGGATAGATTGGAGGGGTGCGAGAGTGTTAGAAGGGAGGTCAAACATTTTGGAAAAAAAGGCATCTTATAGTCCAAAAAATACGGTAAAACACAACGAGTCCCCAAATACAGTATGTAGTCATTGTATCTGCAGACAGAGAACCGATGTCACCTACAATTTCCGCCTCCATTCTGACCGCTCTCATCTCAAAATTCTCCTTTCCATTTTTCCTTCTTTATAGGCTGAAGAAAGATCTCAGACTGAAGATTTGGCTGTCTTTAAAGAACTGGCCGAAAAAGTCCTGTCTATACTAGAACGCTCATTGGAACGCCCGGTAAGGATCAATATTAATAGACGTATCTTAATCCACCGTATCTGAGGAGACTTTCTGAGAAAAGGTCTGAAGATGGCGCGGGATTTGTATCGTTACAATTGGTGCATCTGTAAATGTTGGTTTAGTCCTTCATGATTTATGTATTTGGTGATTTAGTGAAATCTTCCACATATTAATTATATATATTATATCTATCAGGAAACAACAGGAGGCGACGCCAAATATGGGCAAAATGTGACCCCGAAAATCCCTGACCCTAATAGGAGTCAGCCGGAGCTGAACAGCGATCTGATTACAGGTGAGCGATCACCCGACCTTCTACAAGGAATGTCCAGATATTACAGAGGACGGAGGATAATGTTAGATTTACTCTCTACTCTGTGTAATGGGAACCTGGCAGCACATTGTTACATATAGAAGTAGTGGTGTGACGGTATAGGCCATTGTCCCCTAATAATAATTGTTTGTAGAAATCCAATGTGCCAGTCAGGAGAAATGTAAAGTAGACACCATATACAAATCAGAATGGAAGTGCGCTGGGGGCGTGAAAGAAGAAATCCAAGTGCAGTGACACGCCCCCAGTGCACTTCCAGGCTAATATGCAAATCTCTCCTATGTTTCAGCTCTCTTACCATCACTCATATGTGCAGCGTGGGTGGGGGCTTCCTCATTCATGTGATGGAGGGTCCATTCTGCAGTGCTATAGCAAGTAACATGAAATAAATTAAATTTAAATTGCATTACTGCTCTAGAAAATGGGAAAAAACTAAGATACTGAGCACATAGTTTGGCCAATTCATGAATGCCCAGCAGCCAATGACAAGGCGATCTTTTTGTTGGAATCCTCTCCTAATGTGAATCCTCTCCTAGGCTGAAGCCTACATTTATATGGGTAGGTAGGATCCTGTTGTAATTAAAACCACCCCGGGCTGATGGGTGGAGATAGGTTCCCAGCAAAAAAGGTCGCCTTGCCGTGACTGCTGGGCATGCACCGAGCAAAAGAAGGTCGCCTTGCCGTGGCTGCTAGGCATGCACCCAGCAAAAGAAGGTCGCCTTGTCGTGACTGCTGGGCATGCACCCAGCAAAAGAAGGTCGTCTTGCCGTGACTGCTGGGCATGCACCCAGCAAAAAAAAGGTCACCTTGCCGTGGCTACTTGGCATGCACCCAGAAAAAGAAAGTCGCCTTGCCGTGGCTGCTGGCCATGCATGAATTGGCCAAATTATGCGCTAAGTATCTTCCTTTTATCCTATTTTCTACAGCAGTAATGCAATTCAAATTTCATTTATTTCATGTTTACATGCTATAGCGTTACAGAGTGCAACTTTGTTAGTTATGTATTTGGATGGCTACTCTTAGTATGCACCTGTTCACACCCATTTTCTTTTCGGAAGTGATGGTCAGTCTTTTGTTATTTATGAAGGGGTTCCTCCATCATTTACATTACATTTATCTATGGATTCCCCGTATATTCTCATATTTAGAATCCCCATATAACGAGTATTAATCCCATTTACAGACATCTTGTCATTTCTCCGTTATATTGCTGTATTATCTATGTAGGAATAATATCCTCTAATACATTTCATTTCTTCATCATTATTTTAGAAACAACTGAGCTGTCGAATCCTAACAATGGAATTAGTGAGATCCCGGAGATCCAAGAATCCGTAAGTATCATAGAGGGGGATGCGTGTGTGTCATCAGATCATGGGGTGTGAATGACTCGTCCAGTATTATCCCCCATACAACCATGGGACGTCTCTATTCTAAGTGTAGATGACCCTATGGTGTTAATTACATTTGAATTACAGGGAATCTGTCACCAGGTTTATGCTATTTGGTCTGAGAGAAGCATGATGCAAGGACAGAGACCCTGATTCCATGTGTTGATTACTTTACTCGGTGGAGCAGTTGTGATAAAATCACTATTTTTTTCTGCTGCAGAGCACTGAATGCTGAGTCTTGTATAACCCCGCCCACACCATTGATTGGCAGCTTTCTGTGTACACTGTGCATAGCCAGAAAGCTGCTAATCAGTGGTGGAGGCAGGGGTACAGAGCAATAGGACTACCTGGCTAGACAGATAGTCTTCTAGTGATAATCTACTGATTTTATTGAAACAGCCACACACAGCCTAGTAAGTAACACATCACTGGAATCAGGGTCTCTGCCCCTACATCATGGTGCTTTCAGAATACATAGCAAACACCTGGTGACAGATTACCTGTAAGTCCTCCTCTGTGTGATCTCCCACATTATCCAGAATGTTATAGTAATGTATGATGACCGTTGCAGGGCGGCTCCAGGATTTCGTGGGCCCTGGGCGAAAGAGTCTCAGTGGCCCCTTTAACACATACCACGATTCATGATGCACAGATACCGCAGATAAATATATATATATATATATATATATATATATATATAGTACAAGCCCGAATATTTCACTTCTTACATTACATGAGCGATATCTATTGTAAATTCCACAATAACTCAGAAAGCGGCGAATCCTCACAGCTCACAGTGCAGACCGGACAGTAATGTCCTCCACACAGTATAATGGCACCACATAGTCCTCTATATCGTATTATGAGCTCCATATATTGCTCCATATAGAATAATGGACCCCATAAAATGCTCCACGCAGGCTGTGCCCCCAAATAATGCCCCATGCAGGCTGTGACCCCACACATAATGCCCCATGCAGGCTGTGCCCCCCACATAATGCCCCATGCAGGCTTTGACCCCCACATAATGCTCCATGCAGGCTGTGACCTCCACATAATGCCCCATGCAGGCTTTGACCCCCCACATAATGCCCCATGCAGGCTGTGCCCCCCCCCCACATAATGCCCCATGCAGGATGTCCCCCTCCCACATAATGGCCCATGCAGGATGTCACCCCCCATATAATTCCCCATGCAGAATGTCCCTCCCACATAATGCCCCATGCAGGCTGTGCCCCCCACATAATGCCCCATGCAGGCTGTGCCCCCCCCCACATAATGGCCCATGCAGGATGTCACCCCCATATAATTCCCTATGCAGGATGTCCCCTCCACATAATGCCCCATGCAGGATGTCCCACCCCACATAATGCCCCATGCAGGATATCCCCCCCACATAATGCCCCATGCAGGATGTCACCCCCCATATAATTCCCCATGCAGGATGTCCCCCCCACATAATGCTCCATGCAGGATGTCCAACCCCACATAATGGCCCATACAGGATGTCACCCCCCATATAATGCCCCATGCAGGATGTCCCCCCAACACATACGGCCCCATGTAGGATGTCACCTCTCACCCCATATATTGCCCCATGCAGGATGTCACCTCTCACCCCATATAATGCCCCATGCAGGATGTCACTTCTCCCCCCATATAATACCCCATGCAGGATGTCACTCCCCCCATATAATGCCCCATGCAGGATGTCACCCCCCATATAATGCCCCATGCAGAATGTCACCTCTCACCCCATATAAAGCCCTATGCTGGATGTCACTCCCCCCCCCATATAATGACCCATGCAGGATGTCACTTCTCCCCCTCATATAATACCCCATGGAGGATGTCACCCCCCTATATAATGCCCCATGCAGGATGTCAATCCCCCCCATATAATGCCCCATGCAGGATGTCACTTCTCCCCCCCATATAATACCCCACTCAGGATGTCCCTACCTCCCCCCCATATAATGCCCCATGCAGGATGTCACTTCTCCCCCCATATAATGCCCCATACCTCCATACATAAAAAAAAAAAAATCAAATGCTCACCTCACTGCTCACCAGCTGTGGAGAGGTAAGTATTGTGCCGGCCGTGGTCCTGGGCAAGCATTGGGGGGGGGGAGCAAGGCCCACTAGCTGGCGCTGGCACAACTCTCCTCTGCTCACCGGTCCCATAGCGCGCCAGGGTGCCCGACAGCAAGTGGGCCCCTCGCCTACTCAGGGCCCCGGCACTTGCCTGGGTGTGCAGGGTGCTAGCGCCAGGTCTGCCCAGCGTCCGGTTTGTATCCTCCCAACATCATATCAGTGTAAATCATCTGGGACATAATATGGGGGGAGAAGTTTTTGCATCTGTAACTTTTTTCCTGCATCTTCAATAAATCAGTATTATTTCTTATTCTTTTATAGAGCGTGATGGATTCATTGGTTCCGGCGAGAAAGCCGCATATGAGCGACTATGAAACTTCCAAACTCATCAGCAGTGGAAATTTTGGGTGAGATTTCTGTTGCCATAATCCACATTTCTCCCTATGACAATGCTTCTGCCCCTGCACTCTGCCATTCAGTGTTATCATAGGGAAATTATATGATCTGTAGCAAATCAAACTGTAAGGAAAGCGATTTAAATAATATAATTACATATAATATAATATATAATAATATAATATTATTACATTCGCCTGTGCTAGACCCTCATCTGTTCTTATGCTGCCTCCTCCACCTGAGCTTTTCTGCTCTCCACTCTGATCTTTGTTTTGATGAGGGGGGCTCCATTATGAAGCTGATCAGAGAAGTTGGCTACACATGGTCACATGAAGGGTGACACCATATTGACGTCAATGACATCTACACCCTCCACCATGACCATGTGGGCCCAATCACTGGCCTCAGCAGCAGAAGAGAGCCCTGGAGCACATTTATTTTGGACCAATTTTATTTGCACTAAATTGTATTTGGTCAGTTATAGCGAATCTGCCCAAAGAGAATTTCGATAGATTCTCGTATCTATAATGTGACCTGGGTGATGGCTCCGGCAGAAGTGGCATTGTGGAGACCTCCCATAGGTGATCTATGTAGTGCTATTTTATGTATTTCTAGATGTGGATTTATAGTGGCGGCCAGACTTCTAGTATTAAACATATGCAAATTGTCTCTTCAGAGAGGAAGCAAACTAGAATTCCACCTATAGGAAGTAGCAATCCTAAAAGTCAATATCGACCCTTTAACAAGCCTTGTCACATGACTTAGGATAATAGCCAAAACCAAAATCTCAATTTGCAGGAACTGTGTTCTGGGGTACTGCCCCTCTTCAGTGCAAAGTGTGAGATATGGTTTGACTGGGTGAGAGGTGTCTGACCGGTATCCAAGGGGTTGACGTTTCTCCTTGCGGACATGAGGAGACTTTTAAGCCGCAATGCTCCTCTGGGAAATAGGATTGCTACTTCCTATAGGTGGCACTAGGGTGCTAGTTCTCTTCCTCTCTGAAAAGAGACAATTTGCATATTTCCCAGAAGAGCATTGCAGCTTAAAAGTCTCCTCACCTTGACATGCTTAACATGGCTTTTTCCGCAAGGAGAAACGTTACCGCTTGTATCCCGGTCAGATGCCTCTCACCCAGGATCATTGACGCTTAAAAGTCTCCTCACCTTGACAAGCTTATTATGTCACTCTCCGCAAGGAGAAATGTTACCCCTTGGATACCAGTATTAAACATATAATGATTTCTATAGATGGATTATTAGTAAGGATTTATTATAACCGATGGATTCTCCTTCTCTCCAGGGCCGTCTACTTAGTGCATCATAAAGACTCACACCAGACCTTTGCTATGAAGAAAATGGCTAAGCGGAACCTAAATACTGCACAGAGATTGGAATGGGCCTTTCTGGAGAGGGACATCTTAACATTTGCTGATTGTCCCTTTTTGGTCTCCATGCTCTGCTCCTTTCCAACTAGATCTCACCTGTGTATGGTCATGGAGTATGTAGGAGGTAAGACACATCTATTGTATTATATTCAGCCCATGTCTGCTTTCATCTTATCACTGCTCATATCATTAGGACATTGTTGGTTACATCCCCACAGAGCATTTACTATAGGTTATCTATTACCAAGATGCTCGTAAATTCATTGATCTTGGTGCAGGGGCGCTATGGGGCTCATCAGTCGGAGGGGGTCTGTCGACGCTCGGCAGTGGGCAGCATCCCTCCACCTGTCATCACAATTTCAGCGTTATTTGCTTCTTCAAGGAGGTGGGGCTGGTGGGGGCAAAAATACTGAGTAGGTGGCTAGTAGGGGCCAAAATACTGAAAGGGGGCCGTATGACTAGATATGGGGGGACTGTGAATGCTGAGTGGAGGTCATCATATTAAGTGGGGTGCTGTGGTGGTCCTCACTCTATATGGAGGCCCCTATTCTGTGTGGGGACATCATACTGAGTGGGGAGTTATGCGGACCATTATATCGTGTGAGGGACTGTGGGAACCATTATCCTGAGTGGGAGGGTTGCTGTGGGTGCCATCACACCGAGTAGGGGGTTGTGGCTGGCCTCCTTCTAAGTGGTGGCCTCCTTAGGAGGATTCACTGTGGGGATACCATACTCATTGAGTGTGGGTGTGGGCATTTTTGGGAGCATCATACTCTAAAATGGCCATAAAAGTTGTATTGCTGGTGAGAACACCAAGATGCTTCAACAGGGATATAAATATATTTATTTTTTATTTTTTAGGGTGGGGGGCAATTACAACTTTTGATATGGGGTCTTGTGATTTCTATGTGCGCCACTATCTGTGTGATCTCCCCAGGATGTTTCCGCTCACTGCTCATTATACATCATGGTTATCTGCTCGTGGTATATCATGGTTATCTTCTGTATAAACCCCTCACCGGTCATATTTCCTTTCTTCTATAGGTGGAGACTGTGGGACCCTTCTAAGCACCAGGGGTCCTTTCTCTGTCCCCATGGCCCGCTTGTACTTTACAGAGGCGGTACTTGCCGTGGAATACCTGCATAGTTACGGTGTGGTGCACAGAGACCTGAAGCCGGAAAAGTAAGTGCCCCCGTAGTATAATAAAGTGGGGAAAGTTGTCATTTATTATCATTCAGTCTGTGAGGCTAAAACCATCTTCTCTTTTGCAGCCTCCTGATTACATCTACTGGACATATTAAAGTTACCGATTTTGGGATTTCAAAACTTGGTCTAATGATACCGAAAACCAACACCTACAAGGAATTAGCAGTGGACATCTCCAGAGAGTTCCAGGACCGTGAGGTCAGCATCACCTACAAGAACTTAGCTTGTTATTTGCAAATCTCATCACACTATTGTCTCTTCTCTACGTTCTTCCTTTCTAGAGAACTTTTCCACTAATATTTTATCTTCTGCATTGTGTTTTAACGATGATATCTTGTCATAATAATTGTTTCATCAATTCTCATCTCTATGTTCTGTTGGTTTCCAGTTCTGTGGCACCCCATGTTACATAGCCCCAGAGATCATCCTGAAAGAAGGCTATGGAAGACCTGTTGACTGGTGGTCATTGGGGATCATCCTGTATAAATTCCTGCTGGGATGTGTACCATTTGATGCTGATTCCCTCACTGAGCTTTATAAAAGGGTTGTCATTGGTGAGTAGAATAAACCGATCATTGCGTTGATTGGTTACATTTGTTTAGTTATTTCCTTTGCTTTATGTTACAGTCCAGTAAAGAGGTTTTATTTTCTGTAATTTTCTATGTAACAGGAGAACTAATTTGGAATTGTGATCACGCTCCACCCCTGGATGCTCAGAATCTCATCACTGAGCTGCTCAGAAGAAATCCTGTGCGTAGACTTGGGACAGGTAACAGATATACTAGTATTAATATTCCCTTATTAGACCAAGGACATATCGCTCATGTCCATGAAGATCAGCATTTCTCTATCAGCTCATCTACTGTATTTCTAGTTCTCCACACTAAGACTTTCAGTTTATTTCCTTCATGTCGGCTCAGTTTTGTCATTAGTTCAGATTACGATAAACTGTTCAGATATGGAGCCATCCCTGACTATGTCCGCATCACTTTTGTTTTTCTTTTTCTAGGAGGAGCATTTGAGATCAAGGTTCATCCATTCCTGAGTGACTTGGACTTTGACAACATTCTGAGCCAGGAGCTGGAGTATGTTCCTCAGCTTCTTTCAGACGCAGACACCAGCTTATTTATCAGTAAGTAGAAGGAGACGTCATCTAGACTAAGCGACTGTTTGTCTCATCTTCCCTAATATGTGATCATCTGTTCCCATTAATATTAGTGATAAATAGTGACTGTGTTATACTGACAACCTCTAATAATACTTCATTACCTATTTCTTGTAGATCATTCTGATATAAACAAACATCTGGTCTAAAAGGATGAGGAAGGCACAAGTGAGAACAATGAGAGCCTTGACTTCCAAAATTTTACGTCATCTTCTGAAAAGCTTTGTAAAGTAAGTATGTGATTAATAAATCCAAAATATGTAAAAAAAAAATTAAAAAAACTCTAAAAGCACATAAAAAAAATATTTTATATCTTATTTTTATCCGTATTTAGCTTTGTATCATCGCTACCAAGATGGTGAACAATGAGGATTCCAATGCCCCTCCAGAGTATACACCAGAAACCAACACAAACATCTCAGAAATGTGAGTAGATTATAAAGGGTCATTACTTCATTACTGGGAGTTCCAGGCTGATCTATGTACACAACACCAAATATAGGACATAAATATCAGAATATCAAATGCAGCATTCACCGCTTCATGGTTAACGGTCATTGTACTTTTGGCTTCAGAAAATGGAGAAGATAACAGCCCATAATTGTGGCAGGTCATGCATTTTTAGCACTGCCTACTCTGTAGGAGAACTGTAGTATTACTTGCCAGCCATTCTTGGTAGTTAATATCAGAATATCAAATGCAGCATTCGCCGCTTCATGGTTAACGGTCATTGTACTTTTGGCTTCAAAAAATGGAGAAGATAACAGCCCATAATTGTGGCAGGTCATGCATTTTTAGCACTGCCTACTCTGTAGGAGAACTGTAGTATTACTTGCCAGCCATTCTTGGTAGTTGTGTTCTGATCCATGGAAGGTAGTTTTGAGCAGAAAACCTTCCCCACTATGACAGTCATATGTCCTATTAGGCCTTATAGTCAGTGTTCTTATAGTGAGACAACCCATTTTATACTGTGTTTACTTACGATTTACATGTTTTTCTTCTTCAAACAGGCAGAAAGTATCTGTTCCTGTATGTAATACAGACTATGCTGTTACCATTTTGCCACCCTTGTCCCCATTGCCAGGTATGTACATGTCTACAGCACCAACAATGTGAATGTTGACTTCAAGGCTCAAATATTTCCACATGGTTTTTCTGAGCTACTATGTTATCCATGTTTCATGGATCTCAGCTATGTTGACCATGGGTTCGTACTGTATCCCTATTTCCCTAATTTTGTACAGGAGTTTTTTTTCATGTATTCTGTATATTACGTTGCATCATCTATTAACCTAGTGAGATATAGCGACTGTGTTATACTGACACCCTCTAACAATCCTTCCTTACCTATGTCTTGTAGATCACTCTGATGAAAACAACCATCTGGTCTCAGAGGATAAGGAGGGCACAAGTGAGGACGATGAGAACTTTATCTTCCGAATATTTGCATCATCATCTTCTGAGAGGCTTTCTAAAGTAAGTATGTGATCGATAAATCCAAAATATGTACAAAAAAAGGATCTATAAAATTAAAAAGTATGTATATTTAATAACTTATTGTTATCCACATTTAGCACTCTACCACCACTAACGGGATGGTGAACAACGAGGATCCCAAGGCCCCTCCAGAGTGTACACCAGAATCCAACACAAACATCTCAGAAATGTGAGCAGATTATGGGGTCATTACTGGGAGCTCCAGGCTGATATATGTGCACAACACCAAATATAGGACATAAATACCATAATATCAAATGCAGCATCCACCGCCCCATGGTTATGGGTCATTGTGCTTTCAGCTTTCGGAATTGTTGGAGATAACAGCCCATAATTGTGGCCGGTCATGCACTTTTAGTGCTGCCCTCACTGTAGGAGAGATGTAGTATGAAATGCCGGCCATTCTTGGTAGTTGTTTTCCTCTCAGCTCTCTATAAAAGGTAGTCTTGAGCAGAAGACCTTCCCCACTATGACAGTCATATGTCCTACTAGGCCTTATAGTCGGTGTTCTTCTAGTGAGACAACCCCTTTTATACAGAGTTTACTTGAGATTTACATGTTTTTCTTCTTCAAACAGGCAGAAAGTATCTGTTCCTGTATGTAATACAGACGATGCTGTTACCATCTTGCCACCCTCGTCCCCATTGCCAGGTATGTATATGTCTACAGCACCAACAATGTGAATGTTGACTTCAAGGCTCAAATATTCCCACATGGTTTTATACAATACTATAGGTCTCTTATGTTATCCATATTATGACAAAGCAGATCCTATAAGAATATATTGTTACTGATTTTTTTTTTTAATTTTTCATCAGAATTTCCATCAGAAAATGGAAAAAATGGGAAAAAGAGACGAGGTAAGTGTGAGAATCAACTCCATGTTGTGTGATGTCAGTGAGAATAATTCATGTGGAGTAGATGTCATCTGTCAGTGATGGGATTGTCACATGTATGATTGCTGACAATGACCCCTGACCTCTGTATGATAATATTCCTCTGCCGTCCGGCCACAGTGACTGCACAGCATTATCATGTAATATGGAGTCCCATCACTTACATTATATTTATTTCTCTTGTCATAGGTTCCATCTTCCGCCGGATCTTATCATCCTGCCGGCGTGGATTATCCAGGGCTGCTCGCGCATTTGCATGCTGTCACTGTTGCCCTAAAACCATCTAAAAGACGGGACACCTAAGCATCCAGCGCCCTGAAGTCCAGCAGATCCATCATCACTGCTGGAGCTGTATAGAAGGACCTTCACCATCTACCTGTGGCCTTCTGACTGGTCAACCTGGACAAGTTTCAGTAACGCCTCTGTCATCGGGCTCCGCGGTATTCATACTGCTCGTCTGACTTGTCATTTACTGATCACCTGGTATCTGACCTCGGCTATCTTCCTGACTTTGATTTAGTCTTTTGATAATGTTCACGATTTTATTCATCCCATTATTAATTAAAAAAAAGTAAAATCTGTTACTGTTGCTCTGATTCCTTTTTGTCTTGAATTCACAAATACTTGTAACTCACTAATTGCTCTTCTTCTCACTAAATGTATTTCTCATTATCCTTAATGCAGCAGTCAGTCTCATATTTCTGTCCAGCAGTTACACTGGTGCCTCCACCCTGTACCAGTCATTACACTCATCCACAAACCTCTCCACACTGCTGCACAGTCCTGCATCTCTACCATATCTACACTCCAATGAGCTAATATTAACATCCTCCATAATCAGGACCTCCCACTCTCATGTCCAAGACATTTTCTCTGCTGCACCAGCTCTCAGGAGTGCACTACTGCAGGCAATCAGGTTCATTCCCACTATCAGAGATTTTAAGTGTGCAGTAGAAACAGATTATTTGTGGCAGGACTATCAAATCACCTCACTATTCTAAGTTTTTCCTACAGCACTCAGTAGCACTTAATATTTGTACATATACAGATAATGGTTGGTGACTGGTTCATGCAGCCTTAATTCCACAAAGCTAGAAATAAAAGGTCAACATGTTTCATACATCCAAACCATCCTTAATCATGGCAGAAAAACATAATTTTAAGTTCCCACTATGAATATTTGGTGAGATATCACAGCTGTGTATTTTCACAGCACAAAGAACGCATCTTACAGATCAGCAAATCACAGTGCGCTGACGCTTAGTGTTGTAGTTTTGAACAACACCATCCATTTTATCATATAATGTGTTGAAAAATGAGAAAAAATGCCAGGTTTGGGTTCCTTCATTTTACAGTGTGTATTGTGTTGTAAAAACAAACTGACAAAATGATTCAGAGTCAGTAGTACGATTACCGTGATATCAAACTTATAAGGTTTATATATATATATATATATATATATATATATATATATATATATACAGTGTTTATCTTAAATCAGTACACCCAAATAGATTTGTCAGCAAACCTGTAGTTTCCTTTCAGAATCATCATTTTATATGGGATACCATACTACAAAATACTCTCGCAAATTTGAGCCATTGCATGCAAACAAGATTTGGTATTTTGCAGACCCCAAAAAAGTAATTTTCTTAACAAACTCATTCAAGATCATGTTTCAAAAATGAGAACATCCCAGTAACAGTCTTAAGAGAAAAGCTAAGTTTAGACAACAAAATTCTAATTAACAAGAACTGAACCACAGGTAAGTGTAATTATTCATTAAACAGATGTCCAGCAGACAGGTGTCTGTAAAAGGAAGTTACTTAATAAAGAAAACTCCTTCCCATTTCATGCTATCAGCAATGGCACCACATAGAAGGGAAATGTCACAAAACCTGAGAAAGAAAATAATTTCTTTGCAATAAATGTGAAGTCTACAAGAAGATCAGCAAAACTTTACTTATCAGTCAGAATACTGTAGCAAAAGTGATGCAAAACTATAACAAAGATGGAACTGCAACCATCTTACAGAGACGTCCAGGCCGACTATGGAAGTTAACACCTAAACAAAAGCGTCCTCTGATGAGAAGGGTAAGTGGCACCACATAGAAGAGAAATGTCACAAGACATTTCTGAGAAAGAAAATAATTTCTTTACAAAAAATGTGAAGTCTACAAGAAGATCAGCAAAGCTTTTCTTATCAGTCAGATGGAAGTTAACATCTAAACAAAAGCATCTTCTGATGAGAAGAAAATCGACAGGCAAATTCATTGCTATTAGCTGAAGAAGTAGAAAGCCAAACTAGGGTGAGTGTTTTCCATGACACGACACGGTGTACACTGCAAATGAATGGCATTCATGAGTGTCCTCCACAAAGGAAGCCTCTCTCCCTTAAAGCCCATGAACAATAAAAGTCCGTCTACAATTTGCCAGGGTCCATGCTTAAAACTATGAGGACTACCGGGACTCTATACTGTGTATGTGCATCTTATGTGTATGTCCGTATTTTATGTTTGTGTGCACTATGTATATGCATACGTTAAAATGTGTATAGAGTATTAGCATGTGCAAATTTTATATGTGTGCCTAATATAAATATACATGGAAATGTATATGTAGGTGGTGCCTGATGGAGGATGGGGGGCCCAGATCAGAAGTCCTGATTAAGGGCCCTTCACTGTCATTGTCTGCCCCTTATATAAACAGTAAAATCCTCTTTAATAACTGGACTTCCATTGGGGTGGACTTCTCATAGATGGCCAGTATGCATACTATATTGTGAATCTGGGCATCTCTCACAGAAAATCTGATCTGGATATGAGGGTGGTCTTCTATAAGCGGTGATGTTTTGGAGAGATTTAGGGAAAAGTCCCAATGCTTATCCATCGATCTGGTAATTTGAGTAAAATATTTGTGTTGATAACTGATCACAAAGTCACAAAATATG
Organism: Phyllobates terribilis; assembly: GCF_046119375.1. Classification (NCBI taxonomy): domain Eukaryota; kingdom Metazoa; phylum Chordata; class Amphibia; order Anura; family Dendrobatidae; genus Phyllobates; species Phyllobates terribilis. The sequence continues at coordinate 10,363,102 of NW_027362777.1, forward strand.
TAAGATTTGGCATAACCTGGTTCATTTTTCAAAAAGTTATGCTCAATTTTTTTAGCACCAAGTTTTGTTGCTTTTTTGTAGACTTACACTAACTTAGTATATTGTGTGAGAATTAAATGAATTATGAATTAGTTGGCGCATTTTACCACACTCTGGGGGTCCCTGACAGTCCTTCTTTATCTGCCCTGTAGTGATGCCAATGTAAACTTCCAAGTGACCGCGCAGTCAATCACTGTCACGAATGCAGGACAACCTATGATTAGCTAATTTTTGGGAAATCCTTATAACAAAAGGGGATTGAAAATATTTACAATTATTTTAAAAGCATTAAAAAAAACCAGACCCAATACTTATAATTAGTTTGTTGAAAGTAGTCTAATTAAAGGGAGCTGAAAGGATTAGAGATTATGAACCCGATTCACCAGTGTTTTTGCCAGAAAACTGGCATAAAGCTCTTGAAAAGTTGCAAAGTTTTGTGACTTTTCCCATTTTCACATAATTTTAACTTCTTTAAAGCCCAAGACGTACTGATACGTATCTGCGCCCTGGGACTTAAGAGCCTGATACGTATTAGTACATCTTTGCGATCGCGCCCGCACACAGGCTGTGCGGGCGTGATCGCCGCCGGGTGTCAACTGATTGTCACAGCTGACACCCGGTGCTATGTGCTGGGAGAGGTCCCGCACATTAACCCCCGCAATGCTGCGATCGAAGTCGTTCACAGCATTGCGGGGGCAAGGGGAGGTGATCGGGATAGTCACCTCTCCTGCCGGCGTCCAGCAATGTGTGCCGCGGCTTCCCGGATGTTGCCATGATGACCCGATTCACTGAGGGGTGCAGTTTTAAGAATGGTGTCACTTTTGGGTATTTTCAGTCATAAAGACCCCTCAAAGTGACTTCAAATGTGATGTGGTCCCTAATAAAATGGTTTTGTAAATTTTGTTGAAAAAATGAGAAATCGCTGGTCAATTTTAACCCTTATAGCTCCCTAATAAAAATAAATTTGGGTTCCAAAATTGTGCTGATGTAAAGTAGACATATGGGAAATGTTATTTATTAACTTTTTTTGTGTGACATATCTCTCCGATTTAGGGGCATAAAAATTCAAATTTTGAAAATTGCAAAATTTTCTAAATTTTCGCCAAATATCTGTTTTTTTCACAAATAAACACAAGTGATATCGAAGAAATTTTACCACAATCATAAAGTACAATATGTCATGAAAAAATATTCTCAGAACCAGGGGGATCCGTTGAAGCGTTCCAGAGTAATTACCTCATAAAGTGACAGTGGTCAGAATTGTAAAAATTGGCCTTCTCATTAACGTGCAAACCACTTTGGGTTGTAAAGGGGTTAAGGACTCTACTTGCATATACAGTCATGGCGGAAAGTGCTGGCACCCTTGAAATTGTTTCAGAAAATTACACATGTTTTATTACACGCATGTTTATTTCCTTTGTGTTTATTGGAACAACACAAAAAAACTGAGAAAAAAAAGGCAAATTGGACATAATTTCACACAAAACTCCAAAAATGGGCCGGAATACATATATATATTTTTGATGGGACAACACTGAAGATGCGACACTTTGATACAATGTACAGTAGTCAGTGTACAGCTTGTTTAACTGTAAATTTGGTGTTCCTGCAAAATAACTCAACACACAGCCATTAATGTCTAAACCGCTGGCAGCAAAAGTGAGTACACCCCTAAGTGTGTTCTCAGCTGATGTTATTTGTTGGTTTTTCTTTGCATCCCGAACAATTTTCTTGGCAGTTGTGGCTGAAATTTTTGTTGGTCTACCTGACTGTGGTTTGGTTTTTACAGAGCATCTGATTTTCCATTTGTTAATCACAGTTTGAACACTGCAGACTGGCATTATCAATTCCTGGGATATCTTTTTGCCTCCCTTTCCTGTGTTATACAGTTCAACTACCTTTTCCCGTAGCATAGGTGAGGATGTTACCTTTAGTAGCCATTCAAACCCATTTGTGTCAAATTCTGTGCATGTTATCAGGCCAAAATCACCAGGGTATGTGAACTTTTTGATCAGGATTATTTGGATGTTTTTGGTTGTCATTAGTGATGAGCGAGCACTAAAATGCTCGAGTACTCGTTGCTCGGGTCGAGCAAATTGAAATACTCGGGTGCTCAACCCGAGCAATGAGCCCAATATAAGTCTAGGGGAAACTTGAGCATTTTTCAGGTGGCTCCCCATGGCGGTCTGCAGAGGGCCTAAAAATTGCCCAAATCGATGGGAACTGTGCTCAAATGACATGTGAACAGCATGGGGAAGACCCCTGGAAGCATCTCTGACTCCCAGATCACTGCTGTCAACAACGTCGTCAGAGTATTACGCCACTTTTACGGCGTAAGGAACATCCTTTCCAGGGTGATGGCTTGCATATAAGGCAAAATAAATAAACAAAAACAAAAATACTCCTACACACGTAGCATTTTTGACACGTTTTTGCACTTTTGCATTGCTTTCAACCAAGACAAATGCATTCACCAGGAAATGTCATTTTAACATTTTGCAACCTTATCTGGCCATGTGGTGTGTGACACATCATCAGACACATGCATACAGTGCTGAAAAGACATGGGAACAGCAAGGGGAAGACCTCTGGAAACATCTCTGACTCCCAGGTCACTGCCTAAATGTGTGCCCATCATAAGTGATCCTTGGCACATGCGAAGATGCCTCCCGCCATGCACCTGTCGTTGCAGACTTGCAACAATCACCGTCCATGTCCTTGTCCCACTGCAGTGTTCAGTTGTCCCTACCCCATTCCTTGGAATGCAAGCACAAGAATGCCGGCAGCCACACAACCACAGGCTGCAATACTATACTGCCAAATTTTTGACAGCTGCTTGCACTTGAAATGTGGCCTTTTAGGCTCGTGGAGGCGGAAGCTTTTCATAACCTCATGCCGGCGACGGCCGGGTGTCCATACTCGGTCCCCAGCCGCCACTATATTTCCCGGTATCGCCTCCGCCTTCCACAAGCACGGGTCCCATAACATTACCCGTGCCCTCCCCAGTGCACTTACTGGGAAGGACCGCCTAACCACAAACACGTGGACAGGTGAATGTGGCCAGGGACGGTACGGAGCCAGTCCACAACTTTTTTTGATAAGAGTTGTATTTAGCTCGGTGAAAGGACTGGCATAGAGGGAAACCGTATCTACCCTGCGTGTCATTTCTCCCAGGAAGTCCTCTAAAGCTGCTTGCACTTGAAATGTGGCCTGAACATTACTGCTGGTACTTTTCTGTGGGAATTTTCTTGACTCCTACCAGCCTGGAATATTTCCAGCAAACTATGGTACAACACCATGGTATTAGCACTGCCCCCAGTACCAGAAGCGAAGCCATCCTCAATTTCCTTCTCTGGAATTTTATTTGGTAGACTGAGTGGCTGCCCAAATACATTTTCTCACAAAGGAGCTGATGATAGAGTGGCAGTAGGTTCAAGTTTCTCCAGCCTGTTAGATATTAGAGGGTAAACGGCAGCACATTGGATCAGTGGTTAGCACTGAAGTCTTGCAGCACTGGGATCCTGGGTTCAAATCCCAGCAAGGACAACATCTGCAAGAAATTTGTATGTTCTCCCCATGTTTGCATGTGTTTCCTCCTCAGTAAAAATAGAGTGTCCTGGAATCTTCCCACACACTTTTCTTAGCCGGGACTGCTTCTCGGCTGGGTTGGACAGTCCTACCAGAGAATTCTCTGGTGTGCCTTGGCTTCTACCTCAGGAGAGTTCATGATAGCGCTAACTTTGCAGCTGCTATGGGGCTCTTGAGCGGGTGAGAAAGGTTAGCCCTCAGAAACAAATCCTCTGGTGGGCACAATGTTTTTCAATCTGAAACAGCTTCTCAGTGGGAGTTGTATTTCACCACAGCCATATTCTTTAGCTCTGTGAAAGGACTGGCATAGAGGGAAACCGTATCTACCCCGGTTGTCATTTCTCCGTCACCAGGTTCTGCCCATTGTAACACACGACTAGTGTTGAGCCACCCCCGTAGTGTTCGAGTTCGGTTCGGTTCGTCGAACACCCGTGTGTTCGCCGAACTGTTCGTCGAACTGTTCGTCGAACACCTTCGAACACCGTTAAAACCAATGGCAGGCAAACAAAAACACATAGAAACACATAGAAAACACCTTCAAAGGTGTCCAAAAGCTGACAAACTGCTCAGAAGACACAACTAACACATGGAAAAGTGACAAGTACATATAGTAATGCGAAAATAAAAGAGGTGGAGGAGTAAAAGGAGGGGGAGACACAGATATAGGCATGTCATGCCCTTCTAAAATCGAAAAAGTGAGAAGCCGACACGGCCAGTCCGCTCCTGCCCGTGCCACCTCCGTGTCGCCGGGTTTGTGCCAGAGCCGCGGTGAACCCTGATGGCCAGCCCCCCTCTCCCAATACTGGTGCCTGTCCGCTGGTGGGTCGAGCGAGCCCCCCTGTGGTGGAGGCAGCTCTAAGCTTTTTAATTTAAATTGTCTCTCTAATTTGAATGAATACACTTTAAATCCATTTACAAGGATCTATTGGAGGGCAAGTCTCATGCCAGCAGCCGCGTAATTCCAGCTCCAGTAGCGTCCACTAAAGCTGCTGCAGTTAAAAAGCTTTTATAAGGATCGAGCTCGGCTGTCCACCGCAAGGCATCCTACTGCCAGTCCCAGCCCCTATGCCTTGGGGTGCCTCCTGATGCTCTTCACTGAGTATCCCGTGGTCCCGAAGCATTTCCTTTGAAAAAATTAAGTGTCCAAACTACAGGTGGTGTAGCTTGCTTAACAGCCGGGATAATCCACTGACTAGCAGACACTGCTACTAGGCACAAAGTATTTCCTGGGCTAGATGCAGTTAAAAATTTGTAATTAGATACTCTCGTTGGATGCTGAGAAAGCATTCCATAGAGTCTCCTGGCACGCCATATATGATTCTCTTAAAAAGCTTGGGGTAGGTGTCTAGGGGACCCTTTTATAGCCAAAATCACGGCCCTGTATCACAATACATCACCTAGGCTGAAGATAAATGGAACTGTAGCACCCTGAGGGCTCGGTTGCTACAGAGGTATTGCACCTCACCCAGAGGTGTGATATCTCACTCTCAGGTAAGGATGGAGTGTGGATCAGGACCCGACACCTGCATGCATTACACCACATTGCCGTGGGGCAGGGCGACCAATATGCCTCTGAGATGGGCACGACAGTCCCTGTCCCTGGCTGGAGTGGGGGGAGGGAACACTGAGGAAGGGGAACCCTGTAGTGCAGGAGCAGGGAGGAAGCAGTTCCTGGGTGCATTGAGAAGGGAGTATAAAAGGTGGGCACCATCTTAGTTCAGTGCAGAGAAGTCTGAGCAGAAGTGGCAGGGAGCAGGGGCTCTGCATGAGCTCTGCTCCGGAGGCGGGCCTAGTAACAGAGGCCCAGGCCTGGAAGAGGGAGAAGGAAGGAAGAGGAGCGGAGAAGGCTCCAGGAACGAGGAATGAAGGGATCCCAGGGGTGCGGACGGGCGAGTCGCCACCGCACGCCCGAATCCACCTGCGTGGAGGGGTCAGGCCAAAGGGGGAGACCGGTCCCCAAAACTAGTGGAGGCAGGAAACGACCCTCAGCTAGAAACTGGAGGCTGTGACATTTTATGTGGCGCAGCCCCTCGCTACACCCGCTAGGAAGGCACCACATAGGGTCAGGGAAACTGGCGCCAAGTTTACCAAGAGGAGGCCCGAGGCAGCCGGACAGAAGGGTTGGTAAGAAAGGCCAGACAAAGGACACACAAAGGGGGTCCTGTGAAGCGCTCCAAAGTTATCTGGGAGTTGTCTGAGCCCCTCACCTGGTGAGCACAGTACGACGTGGGCAGCCGTTACCTGCAGACGTGGTCTGGATAATAAGAACTGTGAGTAAAGGCCCTGGACTGCATCACTGACTCCGTGTCGTTACTGCTGCTGCCCTGCACCATCACCCCCATCCTCCGCATACACTGCCCTGAGGCTATACTCCTCCCGTGGGGAGTTATGCTACGCTCTGCTGCACCCACAACACCAGCCTCAGCGGTCTGCCCTACAGCGGCGGTTCACTCTGACCGCAATCCACGGGTGGCGTAGTCGGACATTTAAACATCAAAACCACATAAATAGTTCCGCCACTGGTTTGACCGCCCTGAGCCACGGAACCGGGTCGCCGCCACGAAGACTACAACCACCAGCATCCACCAAAAAGGGTCCGGCTCCGGGTGTCCCAAGGCCCAGGGGGTGCATCAGAACATTTTCATCACCTTTCACAATCACCAATGGGACAAGGCAGGGATGTCCTCTGTCCCCTCTCTTATACATCCTAGTGACGGAGCACCTACTCTCATCAATTCGCCATAACCCCAATATTAGGTAGATTGAGGTGGGAGGCACCGAGTACAAGTGCTCTCTATTTGCTGATGATGTCCTAGTATATATCACTCAATCACATATATCCATCCATGCTGTTATGGCTGAAATAGATCACTTTGTTACATGGTCAAATTTTAAAATCAATGCAGCGAAGTCTGAGGCCCTCGATGTCTCCCTCCCCAAATCCATATAGGATTCCATCCAGTCCAACTTTCCCTTTGCCTGGCCCTCACAGGGTATCAAATACTTAGGAATTCCTATTCATAGAGACCTCTCCCATCTATGTTATCTTAATTTTGGGCCCTTTATTGAACAACTCCATACAGACCACGGTTGGCAAGTTAGAACTGTAAGATTCACTACGTGAACCACTGGTGTTTTGTGGAAAAGCACATGTACACTGCGTTCCAAATTATTATGCAAAAAGTGTTTAGGAGTGATAAGGGAAGAATTTGTTTGTTTATCAGTTAAACTCATTGATGGTGATGTGAGTCAGGGCTCTTTATATCACTGTAAGCAATTGCAGACACCTGTGCTAATTAGTTTGGCAGGTGTGTCCAATGAAAGGCAAGACTACTTAAGAAGGCTGTCTCACATTATTAAGCAGCCTACATTTTCTGCCAAAATGGGAAAGAAAAAGGATGTGTCGGCTGCTGAGAAGCAACAAATTGTGGAGTGTTTAGGTCAAGGCATGGCTACAATCAACATTGTGCGATGATCAGGATGAAGTGTCTTGGCAATCAAGAAGTATGTAGCTGATTCACAGTACACACGTGTGCGTGCTGATAAGGGCAAATTGAGGACTCTTTCCTACAGGCAATTATGTCAGGTTGAAAGAGCAGCGGCAAAAAAGCCTTGTCATAGCAGCAGACAAGTTTTTGAAGCTGCTTGTGCCTCCAACGTCCCCCGAACAACAAGATGCAGGGTCCTTCAGAGGTTTGCAGCTGTGCATACGCCATCCTGTCGACCTCCTCTATCCACTTCACACAAGCAGAAACGGCTCCAGTGGGCCAAACATTACATGAAGACTGATTTCAAAACTGTTTTGTTCACGGATGAGTGCCGTGCAGCGCTCGATGGTCCAGATGGATGGAGTGGAGGATGGCTGGTTGATGGACACCCCACGCAAACACGGCTACAGCGCCAACAAGGAGGAGGTGGAGTAATGTTTTGGGCTGGAATCATGGGGAGAGAGATTGTCGGCCCCTTTAGGATCCCTGAAGGCGCTAAAGATGAACTCCATAATGTATGTGGATTTTCTCAAACAGCACTTCCTGCCATGGTTCAAGAAGAAGAACCGTGTATTTCACAGCAAGATCATTTTTTTGCATGATAATGCACCATCTCATGCTGCACATAAAACATCTGCATCTCTGGCTGATATGGGCATAAAAGGGGACAAACTTATGGTGTGACCCCCATGCTCCCCTGACCTCTACCCCATTCAGAACCTCTGGAGCATCATCAAAAGGAGTGTCTATGATGGCGGGAGGCAGTTCACATCTAAGCAACAGCTCTGGGAGGGTATTCTGTCCTCATGCAAAACAATTGAAGCAGAAACCATCCAAAACCTGACAAATTCAATGGACGAGAGAGTTCAGAAGCTCCTTTCGAACAAGGGGTCCTATGTGAAAATGTAACATCACCTAGAATAAAGTTTTGAGTTGAAAACTGTTTGATTTCAGTTTCTAATAACCTGCTAATGCTTATAATTTCAAAAATGACCATTTTTTTGGTCTTTATTAAAATGAAAAGGTTGATTGAAAAGTTTGGGGGATCTAAGAGTGTGGCAACCCAGTAGTCATGATTACTTCGAATTCTGACAATATGAGGGTCATGTTGCAGGTAGTGCAGCAAGAAGGCACTTATGTGTCTTGCACATCTCGGAGCCCCAAAATTATTTTCCGGGCTAGATGCAGCTAAAAATTATTATTAATTTTAAATCTGGTGGAGCTTAGTATAGATGGCCTAATAGGATTAGTGCTGCACACTGCTACAAAGCCCAAATTATTTTCCAGTCAAGATACAGATAAACATGATTAGTAATTTTAAATCTGGTGGAGCTTATTATAGATGGCCTAATAGAATCAGTGCTGCACACTGCTACAAAGCCCAAATTATTTTCCAGCCAAGATACAGATAAACATGATTAGTAATTTGAAAGCATAAAACGGTTGGTAGGGTGATTTTAACCAATCATCAAGCTTTTACTCTCCCCAGGATGACACAGGGGTAGAAAAGTCGTTTCGGATCCATGATTTGTTCATCTTTATGAACGTGAGTCTGTCTACATTATCAGTGGAGAGCCGCGTGCGCTTATCTGTCAGCACACCACCAGCAGCGCTGAACACACGTTCAGACAGAACGCTGGCTGCGGGGCATGACAAGATCTCCAAGGCGTAAGTGGCTAGCTCCGGCCATTTATCCAGATTGGAAGCCCAAAAAGAGCAAGGGTCCAGTGACACAGTCATGGCTTCAATGTTTACTTGGAGATACTCCTGTACCATCGTCTCTAGGCGTTGACTATGTGTCAGACTTCTTGTCTCCTGTGGCCTTGCAAAGGATGGGCTAAAAAAGTGGTGAAATGATTCCGCAAAATTGATGTTACCAGCAGATACTGTGGTTCTGTTACGGTTTGAGTGCTGAACACTTGACGGTCCCAAGGTTGGCAAGTTGGAACTGTGAGATTCACTACGTGCACCACTGGTGTTTTGTGGAAAAGCACATGTAAGATTCTGCAACAGTCTCTGCTGATACTCCTGCATGCGTGCATCCCTTTCTATGGCAGGAATAATTTCTGCAAATTTACTTTTGTACCGGGGATCTAACAGTGTGGCAACCCAGTAGTCAGGATTATTTCTAATTCTCACAATTCGAGGGTCATGTTGCAGGTAGTGCAGCAAGAAGGCACTCATGTGTGTTGCGCATCCAGGAGCACCAAGTCCCTGTTGTGTTGGTGGCGAGGTAACAATCATGCTTCCTTCCTCTGTCCTCTCCCCCCAACCTCGCACAACAGAAATGTGATCAAGGTCTCCCTCATCTGATGAGTCTTCCATCAGTTCGTCCTCCACTTCTTCCTGGGCTCCTGCACCTTCCTCACTAGTTTGGCTGCTACCATGCGCCCTGGTAAAACCATCTCCCCCACCCTCACATGGTGCCTGCCGCCTTGGTGCTGCCGACCGTCTGGACCTTGCAGATGTTAGCCCTTCCGCATACAACTCCTCCTCCTCTACTTCCTCCACCTCCTCTTGTGCCACCACCTGGCTCCGAATTCTGTTTAACATGTGCTCCAGCATGTAAATCACCGGAATAGTCATGCTGATAATGGCATCGTCAGCACTAAACATCTTCGTCGCCATTTCAAAACTGTGCAGAAGGGTGCATAGGTCCCTGATCTGAGACCACTCCTCCAGCGTGATTTGCCCCACCTCTGGATCTCGTTGGCCCAGGCTATACGTCAGAACGTATTGCACCAGGGCTTGTCGGTGCTGCCACAGTAGCTGCAACATGTGCAGAGTTGAATTCCACCGGGTAGGCACATCGCATTTTAGCCGGTGAAGTGGCAGGCCCAACGACTTCTGTAGAGATGTAAGTCGCTGAGCTGCGGGATGCGAACGGCGGAAGTGAGCACACAACGACCGTGCCCTCTGCAGAAGGCCATCTAGTCTGGGATAGTGGGCTAAAAATTGCTGGACAACCAGGTTCAACACGTGAGCCATACAAGGCACGTGTGTGACATTGCCCCGGCGAAGGGCCGCACCCAGGTTTGCAGCATTGTCGCACACAGCCTTCCCTGGTTTCAGGTCCAGTGGAGACAACCATTCATGAAATTGGTTCTCCAGAGCTGACCACAACTCCTCAGCTGTGTGACTCACATTTCCCAGACATTTCAAAGTAAAAACCGCCTGATGACGTTGAGCCCTACTGCCAGCATAGTAAGGAGGTGTGCAGGATCCCTTCTGCGCAGTTAGAAAGCTTGTGGCATGACCAGACAGGCTTTGGGTGCAGGTGGAAGACCGAGAGGAGGTTGAGGAGGCAGAAGCAGTGGAGGAACTTTGACATAAAGAGGATTGACGCACAACTCGTGGGGACGGCAAGACTTGGACAGCAGCCCCTTGTCCTGCTGTCACCATAGTTACCCAGTGCCCAGTCAGCGACATGTAACGCCCCTGTCCATGCCTACTCGTCCAAGTGTCTGTGGTGAAATGCACCCTGTCACACACAGAGTTTCTCAAAGAAGCGGTGATGTTGTGTGCGACATGCTGGTGGAGCGCAGGCACACCTTTCTTTGAGAAGTAGTGCCGACTGGGCATCTGGTACTGGGGCACTGCGACGGACATAAGGTCTCGAAAATCCTCTGTGTCCACCAGGCGGAAAGGCAGCATTTCTGTAGCCAAGAGCTTGCAGATGGTGAAATTCAACCTCTTAGCTTTCTCATGGCTAGGAGGAAATGGTCTTTTACTTGTCCACATCTGAGGGACCGAGGGCTGGCTATTGTGCTTAGACGGGGTTGATAAGGGTGTCCCCGGCAAACTGCCGGTCTGTGAGGAAGATGCAGGCGGACATGTTAGGTTGCCTTGATCCAAAGGTGGTGCTATCGATGTCGGACAGCGCTCAACACCAGCTGGTGTTACCACCTCCAAAGAAAATGATGACCTGCCAATCACGCTGGCTGTTGCGGGTAAAGAGGTGGCAGGTCTGCGCCCCAAAACAGGTGTGACTGCTGTCCCCCCAGTCACAGAGGATAAAGAGGCCGCGGATGTACAAGATATGGCAGACGGTGGTTGGCCCGGCCGGCTAGGCCGCATTGTAGCACACTGAGCTTCCCACTGCAACTTATGCTTCATGTCCATGTGCCGGTTCATGCATGAAGTACTCAAACTATGTATTTTTTGGCCTCTACTTAGCTTTTGCTGACAAATGTTACAGATAACACGAGTTGGGTCATCTTTATCGATCTGAAAAAATGGCCAGGCTATGCAAGGCTTAGCACCCATGCGACCTGAAGAGCCACCACGACTTGTGGTGAGAGGCAGAGTTGTGTTTGAGGATGCAGTTGTTGACGTGCTTCCAGTACTACGTCTCTGTCCAGGAAGGCGCAACCTGACCTCGTCGTCACTAGCATCTTCCTCCACCTCCTCTGCTGACCTCATCTCTTGGCTGACTGTGGTTTGACAGTAAGTGGGATCTCCAACCTCATCATCATCACCCTGTTCGTTATCACACCCGTCGTCCTCAGAGCCAACCTGTTCCTGCCCTGACAAAAAGCTAAAGTTGTCGCTCCAATCAGGTATTTGAGTCTCATCATCGTCTTCCTCATTGTCTCCACCAACAGGAGTTACAGTTTGGGAATGAGGGTCTACATTATGGTCAGAACCTTCTGCGTCTGGTCCTGGATCCGACTCATAAAGATTCTGGGCATCAGTGCAGATCATTTCCTCGTCTGGATTCACAGATGCACTGGAGTCGACCTCTGATTCCCAGGCTATAGTATGAGTAAACAGCTCTGCAGACTCAACCATCTGTTCTACCTCATACTCAGATGGGCAGCTGGAGATTTGGGAGCTGTGAGGAAGCAAGTGCGATTGGGGTGACACCTTTGAGGACTGGAGTATTTGTGATGTTGAAGTTGATGTGGAGGAGAGCCCACTTAAAGGAGCACTTGATATCCGTTGAAGCACCTGCTGTTTTTGTGCCTCATCTGGAATTTGTAGCGATTGGCGTGGCCGTAAGAAAGGGATCTTATCACATTGTCCGCTAAAAGAAGTAGACATTTTAGTTTGGCTGGAATATGGTCTTTCTTCTGCAGATGTTACTGTTGCTTTAACACCTACCCCACGGACACAACCTTTTTTCCCCTTCCCAAGACGCCTATTCCCCTTTCCACCAGCAGCAGGCCTTTTTCCACTCATTTTGGTGGTTAACTAATTCACAACTCTGGAGTTGTTTGCACAAAAAAACAATGAATGGGAACCGAGCAGAGCTGAGTGGCCAAACTGTGGTATTAGGCCAAAACTATTGGCTGGGTTAGATGCAGAAAAAAATTATATTCAATTTGCAACCTGATGGAGGTCAGTATAGATGGACTAATAGAGAAAGTCCCACACACTGCTAGAAGGCCAAATATTTTTTCAGAGCTAGATGCAGAAAAAAATTATATTCAGTTTGCAACCTGATGGAGGTCAGTATAGATGGACTAATAGAACAAGTCCCACACACAGCTAGAAGCCCAAATATTTTTTCAGAGGTAGATGCAGAAAAAAATTATATTCAGTTTGCAACCTGATGGAGGTCTGTATAGATGGATTAATAGAACAAGTCCCACACACAGCTAGAAGCCCAATATATTTTCAGAGGTAGATGCAGAAAAAAATATATTCAGTTTGCAACCTGATGGAGGTCATTATATATGGACTAATAGAGAAAGTCCCACACACTGCTAGAAGGCCAAATATTTTTTCAGAGCTAGATGCAGACAAAAAATTATTTTTAATTTGCAACCTGATGGAGGTCAGTATAGATGGACTAATAGAGAAAGTCCCACACACTGCTAGAAGGCCAAATATTTTTTCAGAGCTAGATGCAGAAAAAAATTATACTCAGTTTGCAACCTGATGGAGGTCAGTATAGATGGATTAATAGAGAAAGTCCCACACACTGCTAGAAGGCCAAATATTTTTTCAGAGCTAGATGCAGAAAAAAATTATATTCAGTTTGCAACCTGATGGAGGTCAGTATAGATGGACTAATAGAACAAGTCCCACACACAGCTAGAAGGCCAAATATTTTTTCAGAGGTAGATGCAGATAAAAATTATTTTGAATTTGCAGCGTGATGGAGGTCAGTATAGATGGACTAATAGAGAAAGTCCCACACACTGCTAGAAGGCCAAATATTTTTTCAGAGCTAGATGCAGACAAAAAATTATTTTGAATTTGCAGCGTGATGGAGGTCAGTATAGATGGACTAATAGAACAAGTCCCACACACAGCTAGAAGCCCAAATATTTTTTCAGAGGTAGATGCAGAAAAAAATTATATTCAGTTTGCAACCTGATGGAGGTCAGTATAGATGGACTAATAGAGAAAGTCCCACACACTGCTAGAAGGCCAAATATTTTTTCAGAGGTAGATGCAGAAAAAAATTATATTCAGTTTGCAACCTGATGGAGGTCTGTATAGATGGATTAATAGAACAAGTCCCACACACAGCTAGAAGCCCAAATATTTTTTCAGAGGTAGATGCAGAAAAAAATTATATTCAGTTTGCAACCTGATGGAGGTCTGTATAGATGGATTAATAGAACAAGTCCCACACACAGCTAGAAGCCCAATATTTTTTCAGAGGTAGATGCAGAAAAAAAATATATTCAATTTGCAACCTGATGGAGGTCAGTATAGATGGACTAATAGAGAAAGTCCCACACACTGCTAGAAGGCCAAATATTTTTTCAGAGCTAGATGCAGACAAAAAATTATTTTTAATTTGCAACCTGATGGAGGTCAGTATAGATGGACTAATAGAGAAAGTCCCACACACTGCTAGAAGGCCAAATATTTTTTCAGAGCTAGATGCAGATATAAATTATTTTTAATTTGCAACCTGATGGAGGTCAGTATAGATGGACTAATAGAGAAAGTCCCACACACTGCTAGAAGGCCAAATATTTTTTCAGAGCTAGATGCAGAAAAAAATTATATTCAGTTTGCAACCTGATGGAGGTCAGTATAGATGGACTAATAGAACAAGTCCCACACACAGCTAGAAGCCCAAATATTTTTTCAGAGGTAGATGCAGAAAAAAATTATATTCAGTTTGCAACCTGATGGAGGTCTGTATAGATGGATTAATAGAACAAGTCCCACACACAGCTAGAAGCCCAATATTTTTTCAGAGGTAGATGCAGAAAAAAAATATATTCAGTTTGCAACCTGATGGAGGTCAGTATAGATGGACTAATAGAGAAAGTCCCACACACTGCTAGAAGGCCAAATATTTTTTCAGAGCTAGATGCAGACAAAAAATTATTTTTAATTTGCAACCTGATGGAGGTCAGTATAGATGGACTAATAGAGAAAGTCCCACACACTGCTAGAAGGCCAAATATTTTTTCAGAGCTAGATGCAGAAAAAAATTATATTCAGTTTGCAACCTGATGGAGGTCAGTATAGATGGACTAATAGAACAAGTCCCACACACAGCTAGAAGCCCAAATATTTTTTCAGAGGTAGATGCAGATAAAAATTATTTTTAATTTGCAGCCTGATGGAGGTCAGTATAGATGGACTAATAGAGAAAGTCCCACACACTGCTAGAAGGCCAAATATTTTTTCAGAGCTAGATGTGACGCACCCCTGGGCCTGTGTCGCACAGCGTTGCGCATGCAGGAGCTTACCCGGAGCCGGATCTGTTGAGGGTTGTAGTCTCGTGGCGGTGACCCGGTCCGTGCCCAGGGAGTCAGACTAAGTGGCGTTGTATTAGCGGTAGATGTTGGACGACTACGCCACCCGTTGAATGCAGAGAAGGAGCTGCCGCTGCAGGGCAGACCGCTGAGGCCGGTGGTAGGATTGTGCAGCGGGGTAGTATCACCCCCAACGGGAGGGGTATGGCCTCAGGGCAGCCGACGTGGATGATGGGGGTAGCAGGAATCACTCAGAGACGATGCGGTGTAGTTCAGGGTCTTTACTGGTGATAAAGATAGACCCTCCCGGAGTACTGGCTAGCGATCGGGGCCTGGTCAGTCCTTGAGCAGATGGGATCTCCCCTGGCCAGGCGGAGTTGTAGGCCTCCCAAACTGACTGTACTCTTCTGGCTACCTTGCTAGAGGCGGGTATAAGTAGCCCACGTCCCTGAGTGTACCGTGTGGTGCTCACCCGTATGGCCGGTGACTCAGGGCCTTCTAGTGGCGTCCGCTCCACGACGGCGGTGCTGGTCCCACGCGTGTGACCGTGCCTTCGGGTTTCTTGGCCAGAGGACCTGAAATCCCCTGCCGGGCGGTTTCTGCTGCTGGGTAAAGATTAGTCCCCACAGCCTCGGACTCCGGGTCCGGTGATAGCTTCTCAGTCAGGACGAGCTCTGCAGCTGCCAGCCCCTGACTCCTTATAGCACTGCTCCCACAGAGCTCCTGATGTTCTTCTCCTATATCTGCTGCTCTTCTCTGTCTCTACTTCTTCTCTACTCACTAACCCTGCCTCAGCCCTAGGTTTATATAGGGGAAGTTCTTCCCCTCCCAGGACTGGGCAGGAGGTGTGGCATGCATCGGATCCCTGACCAAGAGACCTCCCACCTGCTCTCAGACATAACATTGCTGTTACTGTGGAAACCAGACCCCTGGGGTGCCACATTCCCCCCTAGTGAAATTTAGTACTCCGGGACTAAACATATTTTTAGAAAAACATAACAAGGTATAAAAAATAATAATACAATAAGAAAAACACATAAAGATGGTTACGGCGTGTCCGCAACCGGGTGCAATTTTGAAGAAAAGCAAGGTGTCCATTTCACCAAAACAGGGAGACGTAACCAGGTAGGGGTCTGTCCTGCCCCGAGTCCTTAACAGTCTTTAGTCCATTCCTAGGTTACGCTCCAACCAATTGTACAAGGATTCCCGGTAAACCCACCAAGGACTCCTAAAAATAACTAGAAACACATAATTATTTACAAGTAACAGACAGGTGACCTCAATAAAACAATTTAAACACTTCAAATCCTCCAACGTGCGGGTAACTGGCCTCTAGTGGCCCTAGTGGACCTACGGAGCTGACTGTCTGGCCCTGAACTACAGGGTGTAGGAGCTGTCAAGGGTAAACTGGGCAGCTGTTTACGGGCTCTTTGGCTCACTAGGGGTATGGCAGGCTCACTATGAGCAGAGGGTTGATCCTCCTGTTCTGCTTGTGTGGAGTCTGCTGCCTCCTGGACCGGCTGCTCTTCCAGCTCTACCTGTTGCTCCGTAGGCACTTGGGATGCTGGTTGGAGGAACGTGAGGACGGGTACCACAACTGCACCATTGACTTGAGTCCAGGACCGAGGGAAGTCTCCGAGCACAGTACTAACCATATCTTCCCTTTCCTCTACGGGTCAAGGGTCTTCTTGCTCTCCTTCTGGGTTCCGTAGCTGTTCGGGACACTTCTTCAGGTGATCCCGGGATACAATGGCTGTGGTTTCCCCTCCGTCTTTACTGATGGTACAAACCTTTGGGTTGTCGTGGCTTGAGGGCAGTACGGTGTACGGGTCCTTCTCCCACTGGTCGTCCAACTTGTGGAGCCGTCTCTTCCTCTTCAAGACCTGCTCTCCGGGTACCAGGGGAACAGCGGGAGCATACTGGTTGTAAGTTTTCTCTTGTCTTTCCCTAGCGAGACAGAGACTTCGCTCCACGCTCTCCTGTACTTTCCGGTACTGCTGCTGCCTCTCTGTGTCCCAGTCTGCTTCCGGTGAAGTGTCCTCGGGTGTCAGGACTCCCATCTCCAGGTCAACAGGTAGCTTACCAGGCCTTGCCCTCATTAGGTAAGCCGGGGTACAGTTGGTGGAACCTACAGGGATGTAGTTGTATAGGTCCACCAGGTCGGGCAGCTTCTCAGGCCACAGACTGCGTTCTTCCAGGGGCAACGTTTTCAGAAGATCCATTACCACCTGGTTCATTTTCTCACAAAGTCCATTAGTTTGCGGATGATAGGGTGTCGTCCTTATCTTCCGGCAGCCATACAGATTGCAGAATTCCTGGAAGACCTCCGCTTCAAAGGCAGGTCCCTGGTCCGTCAGAACTTGGTCCGGGTACCCGTGTGGACGGCAGAAGTGCTGCTGGAAGGCTCTAGCTGCTGTTTGAGCTGTTAAGTCCTTAACGGGGACGACAACCAAGAACCGGGAGTAATGATCCACAATGGTTAACGCGTAGACGTAGCCACTTCTGCTTGGGGTCAGTTTTACATGATCCAAGGCTACCAGTTCCAACGGCTGCTTGGTGACGATGGACTGAAGGGGGGTCTTCTGGCTGGCACGGTCCTTCCTTCTTAGGTTGCACGGGCCACAGTCTCTGCACCACCTCTCGATGGTTCCCCTCATGCCTACCCAGTGGAACCGCCCGCGCAGCAGGAACTCCAGCTTCTTCCATCCGAAGTGTCCAGCCCCGTCGTGGTATGCCTCCATCACCATGGCTGCGTCTCTTCGTGGCACCACTACTTGCCAGATTAGTTCATGCGTCCGGGAGTTAACCATTCTGCGGCACAACTTCCTCTTGTAAAGGAACAGTCGACTCTTCTCAGCCCACAGTTGTTTGGCTTCCTCCGGAGCGTCTGGGTCAAGGCGAGCCTCTGGCCGAGTCAGCATCTCCTTCACCAGTCGGACGGCAGGGTCACTGTCTTGCGTTTCCTCCCAGTTGTAGTGAGGCAAGGGGTTAAACGTAGCGGCTTGCTTACTCCTTACCCGATGGGAATACTGGATAGTCCCATGACGGTAGAACGCGGGGAGTTCGACTTCTTCCAGTCCCTCTGGATCTTCTCCTACGTCCGGTAGGTTTGGCATCCTGGACAGGGCGTCCGCGTTGGTATTGGAGCGTCCCGCCCGGTATTTGATTGTGAACTCGTAGTTGGACAGACGGGCCATCCATCTCTGCTCTAGGGCACCGAGTCTTGCCGTGTCCAGGTGTGTCAACGGGTTGTTATCCGTGTTCACGGTGAACCGGGAAGAAGCGAGGTAGTGCTTAAAGCGTTCGGTGACTGCCCACACCACTGCCAGGAACTCTAGCTTAAATGAGCTGTAATTCTCAGGGTTTCTTTCGGTGGGTCGCAGTTTTCGACTGGCGTAAGCGATTACTCGTTCTTTCCCCTGCTGGATCTGGGACAGTACGGCTCCTAGCCCGATGTTACTTGCGTCGGTGTAGAGGATAAAGGGCTGGCTGTAATCAGGGTACGCCAGGATTTCATCCCCCGTGAGGGCCATCTTCAGCTGGCGGAAGGACTCTTCTTCTAACTTCTCCCATTTGAAGGGCGGCTTCTGGTTCTTGGCCTTCCGGGACTGGCCTATCAGGAGGTCCTGCATAGGAGCTGCCTTTTTGGTGAAACCGGGGATGAATCTGCGGTAATAGCCTACCAACCCGAGGAACTGACGCACTTCCTTTACACTGGAGGGACTTGGCCATTCCTTAATTGCGGTGATCTTATCAGGGTCGGGAGCCACTCCGTCAGCGCTCACCACGTGTCCCAGGTACTGCACCTTTGGTTTTAGGAGGTGACACTTGGAGGGTTTTACCTTTAGGCCGTAGTTTGCCAGAGCTTCGAACACTTCCGCCAGGTGTTTCAGGTGGTCCTCATAAGTCTTGGAATATATGATGACATCGTCCAGGTACAACAGGACCGTCTCGAAGTTTCTGTGGCCCAGACAGCACTCCATTAATCGTTGAAAGGTTCCTGGTGCGTTACAGAGTCCGAACGGCATGCAGGTAAACTCGCTAAGTCCCATCGGGGTGGTGAATGCGGTCTTCTCCCGGTCCGCCTCTGCTACAGGAACCTGCCAGTACCCGCTAGTGAGATCCAAGGTAGAGAAGAAGTTAGCAGATCTTAAAGCAGCCAAAGACTCCTCTATCCTTGGTAAGGGGTACGCATCCTTGTGTGTGATACGGTTGATTTTCCGGTAATCTACACACATCCTCATGGTGTTGTCTTTCTTTTTGACTAAGACTAGTGGAGCTGCCCAGGGGCTACAGCTATCCCTGATCACCCCAGCCTCCTTCATGTCCCTAAGCATCCCCTTGGCGTGTTGGTAGTGTGCAGGGGGTACGGGTCGATACCTCTCTTTTATGGGAAGATGGTCTCCCGTGGGGATGTGGTGTTCTACCCCCTTGACTCGCCCGAAGTCTAACGGGTGTTTACTAAACACTCTCTCGTACTCTTGAACCACCCGATAGACTCCCTGTCTCTGGTGTGAGGGAGTGGAGTCAGTACCCAAATGTAGTTGCTGACACCAGTCCTCCATTGTTTCCTTAGAGCCGTTACTTTCCTCCGGGGAAGATGGAGGCAAGGGTTCTACGGACTGTATGGAATTTTGATTGATGGTATACAATTTGGCTAGCGTGGCATACCGGGGCAGGTACACTTCCCTCTTCCCGATATTTATTATGCGAACGGGCACCCTCCCATGGCGTACATTGACCACCCCCCGTGCTGTCAAAATGGTGGGCCTACTGTCTGAGTAAACTGGTTCTACCACTGCCTGGTAATCTCTACCTCTCAGACCAATAGCTGCCCGGCACCAAATCATCATTTCACTTTTTGGGGGCATGGCAATAGGGAAAGGGTCACACATTCTTACGCTACCAATCTCACCACCGGAGAGTTCTATCTGTTGCCGTCGCATCAGTGCCCGGATCTCTTTCTGGAGCACTCGCTGCTGGCCGGAGCTGGCGTTCTTGGCAACCTGCTGTAAAAGGAAAATCACCTCTGCAAGACAATTTTCAATTACATTAGTTCCTAGAGTTATCTTTGGGTGACTCTCGTGCTTGTCAATGTCTACAATGATCAGTCCCTGTGCCGCCAGTTCAACTCTACCGATTTTAATGGTCACCTCTTTAAATCCAATCTGTGGCACGGGCTGACCATTGCTGGCGATGATACTCAAATCGTCGTCAGGGTAGCGGGTGATATCCGAGTCATTCCAGTACTGCTTGAAGAGCACGTACGGGATAGTGGTAACCTGTGACCCGGTGTCCAGTAGGGCACTCATAGGGATGCCATCCAGTACCACAGGCAAGACTGGACGTCCTCCCAAATATTTGTCGCGCCAGTTCGATGGGCCTGATGATCTTTTTCCTGGGGTTTGGCCCTCTACCCCAGGTTGTGCCAGTTTAAAGGACAGTACCTTGCCATATGTCCGGGTTGATTGCAGCGGCGGCAGATGGGTTGTCCGTCCTCGTTGTATTGGTCGCTGGGTCTTCCTCTGGCCGGTGGGGTCCTCCTTGGTCGACGCCACGGGATGTCCTCCGGTCCGGATGCCAGCTGGATCTTCCCTGGAGTGGAAACCTGTAAAGACTGCACAGTTCGGGTTAGCGCGGCAACGCTTTTAGCTAGCTCTTGGACCTGATGGTGCAGGTCTGGAGCCGGGTCATTGTTCAAAGCCTGCGCATCAGCTCCCACAGGCCTTGCCGACAAGGGCGCCGCCTCCTGGTGGTAAGTGGTAGTGGGGCGTCTGTGGGTCACAACGCCACCTGGTGCCGGTTCTCGGAGCACCCGGATGGCTCTGTCCTTGAACTGTGCAAATCCCAGATGAGGGTCCTGTAAGGCCATTGCCCACAACTGGGTTCGGTGGGCATTGCAATATAAACCCTCTATAAATTGTTCAGTCAACAGCCTGTCCTCGTCTCCCACGCCATCAGGGTCGGTCTGCTTAATAGCTCTCAGGGCCTCTTGTAGGTTCAGGGCATAGTCCCTTATACTCTCGTGTGCTCGCTGCTTGCACCCGTAGAATCTAAGCTTGATCTCGGCTGAGGTGCGGGTATCAAAGGTGTCCCTCAGCCGGGTTAGTATCCCTGCAACAGTCCTCCCCCCAGGTGGCCAGGACTTTACCTCCCTTTGGGCTGCCCCGGTTAATTGGGCCACCAGGATGACTCCTTATAGCACTGCTCCCACAGAGCTCCTGATGTTCTTCTCCTATATCTGCTGCTCTTCTCTGTCTCTACTTCTTCTCTACTCACTAACCCTGCCTCAGCCCTAGGTTTATATAGGACTGGGCAGGAGGTGTGGCATGCATCGGATCCCTGACCAAGAGACCTCCCACCTGCTCTCAGACATAACATTGCTGTTACTGTGGAAACCAGACCCCTGGGGTGCAACAGATGCAGACAAAAAATTATTTTGAATTTGCAGCGTGATGGAGGTCAGTATAGATGGACTAATAGAACAAGTCCCACACACTGCTAGAAGGCCAAATATTTTTTCAGAGCTAGATGCAGAAAAAAATTATATTCAGTTTGCAACCTGATGGAGGTCAGTATAGATGGACTAATAGAATGATGCTATGCCCAAAAGATTTTACTTCACTAGGTGCAGTAAAAAAATTGGTATTCTATACACAGGTGGTATATCTTGCAACACAGATAGGCTACTCCACTGACTAACACACTCTGCAATAGGCCAAAAAGGATTAGCTTTGCTAGATTCAGCCAAATGCTGTGAAAAAAACTTGCACAGCACTGGCACAGACCTGCCTGGCAAAAACTGATAGGAACTGATGTAACCTAGTCCTGAAAAGGACTGCAATTACAATTAGTCTTTACTCCCACAATCTATCTATTTAAGAGCACAGACCTGCCTGATAAAAGTCATAGGAAATGCTGTAACCTAGTCCTTAAAAGGACTGCAATCACAACTATTCCCTACTCCCAAGCTATCTGTAGATTTGTGCGAAAATTGGCTTGAAATTAACAAGGTATAGCGCACACAGCAACAGCGGTGCCGTCTAACACGCAGCTGCAGCAGTGAGAAAATGGTGGTGACAGGGAAAATGGCTTGGTCTTATAGGGCAAGGACATGTGACATACACTGCCAATGACACATGCCCTTGCTTGTGTGAAAAAAAACACTTCGCTCCGTGTGTGCGCTGCTGATAGGCTGACAGATTGCACCTCCCCACTGTAAATGCGGGAAAGAGAAAAAAAAATGGAGATCTTCATTATTCCTGCAGAGATCCATCCCCTGCCCCTCCCCCCACCCCGCTGTACACTCAAACTGCGTATTAACATTAATTTTCATCATTACTGAGAAAAAATCCAGATATGATTTTGGTGCACGAACAGTTATCGAACATAACCTCGAACAGCCGAATTTTTCTCAAATCGTTCGTGTTCACCGAACGGCTCGAACACCGCCCAAAACAGCTCGAATTTGAGATTGGCGAACAGTTCGAGTAGAACAACGCTCATCTCTACACACGACCATGCCTTGCTGTATGTTCAGCGGTGAGAGCCACAGATCAAGCTGCTGTGTTACAGCTTTCAACAACTATGCAGCGCTGGGCGGTTTGTCAATTAAGCATTAAGCATGTTATCTTCAGCACAGCCTGTTGCTGTTGGGCCAAGGCAGTGCTGCAGTGCTGTCAGCTTGTGACTGATGTGGTCATTTCGGAGATGGAGGAGGAGGTGCATGAGCTGAACAATGTGATTACATTGAGGTTAAATTGGTGATGCTGTTTTTTATACTAAAGAAAGATCCTATTGTTATGTTTTTTTATGTTATTTTTTATGACAAATACATTCACCGGGAAATGTCATTTTAACATTTTACAACCTCATCTGGCAATGTGGTGTCATCAGACACATCCTGTTTTATTTATGATGGAGGGACTCTGAAAGTCATAAAGCCTATTTTTATAGGGACATCAGACGGCCCTTACTATTCTTAAAAGGCCAGCAGTCGGCCCTAGCTATTGTTAGAGAGCCATCAGAGGGCTATGCTTTGTTGTTCCCATTATTAACAAGTGGGTCTCCTATACTGTTATTGCGCATCCAGTGACTGCAAGGGTTGTCAAAAATTTGGACGCAACCTAATACCCCTTTGAAGAGACATAGAGGAGGGTCTCAGTAAAAAAAATGTTCCCATTATAAAGGAGCGGGTCTTCTATAGTGGTAATGCCCATGCTGTGACTGCAAGGGTGGCCAAAATTTTTGAAAAAAAACACTAACAATTTAAAGACACAAAGAGCATGGCCACAGTAACAAGGTACGACATGTTCCCGTTAGAAAGGAGAGGGTCTGCTATACAGTTATAGGGTATGCAGTGAATCCAACGGCTGACAAATTTTAGGAAAAACCCCACTAAGAATTTAAGGACACACAGAGCAGGGCCACAGTAACAAGGTACGACATGTTCCCATTAGAAAGTAGAGGGTCTGCTATACAGTTATAGGGTATGCAGTGAATCCAACAGCTGACAAATTTTAATGAAAAACCCCAATAAGAATTTAAAGACACACAGAGCAGGGCCACAGTAACAAGGTACGACATGCTCCCATTAGAAAGGACAGGGTCTGCTATACAGTTATAGGGTATGCAGTGAGTCCAACGGCTGACCAATTTTAGGAAAAAACCCACTAAGAATTTAAAGACACATAGAGCAGGGCCACAGTAACGACAAATTCCCATTAGAAATGATAGGGTCGGCTATACTGTTATAGGGTATGCAGTGAGTCCAACGGCTGACAGATTTTAGGAAAATCCCCACTAAGAATTTAAAGACACACAGAGCAGGGCCACAGTAACAAGATATGACATGTTCCCATTAGAAAGGAGAGGGTCTGCTATACAGTTATAGGGTATGAAGTGAGTCCAACGGCTGACCAAGTTTAGGAAAAAACCCACTAAGAATTTAAAGACACATAGACCAGGCCACAGCAATGACAAATTCCCATTAGAAAGGAGAGAGTCTCCCATAGTGTTGGACTATGCAGTGACTGCAAGGGCTGCCAAAAATTTGGAGGCACTTCAATGGCCCTTGGAAGAGACGTGGAGGAGCGCATCATAAAAAAATGTTACCATTAGAAAGGAGCAGGCCTCCTATACTTGTAATGCCATGCACTAAGTGTATGGGCTGACAAACATTTACTCCTGGGGGGTATACATGAACATACTGTATAAAAAAATTTTTTTACAGGCATCATAAAAATGTAGCGCCCCGAGGGCTCGGCCACTACAGGGGTATTGCACCTCTGCCAGAGGTGTGATATTCCACTCCCGGGTAAGGATGGAGTATGGACCAGGGTTCAGTTAGCTGCATACAGCACACTCACCCCATTTCCGAGGGACAGCTCAACGGTGCTCCCATTAGACAGAAATGCAGGCACGACAGACCATGTCCCTGGCTGGAGTGGGGAGGGGGTAGGAATACCCAGTGATGTAGGAGCAGATAGGGGTTGGTTCCTGAGCGTAGATAGGAGCCCATTGTTTGCTGGTCACCTGGGCTCATGTTCTAGAGGGAGGTATAAAAGGTGGGCACCATCTTAGAACAGTGTTCAGTCAGAGAGAAGAAGTGACAGAGTGGGGGCCTTGGTTGTCGAACGAAGTGTGCCCTCTGCCTCCAGCGTTTTCAGATGGGAATTTTTTTAATAGTTCCGCAACAAGGGCCTTCTGGTACTGCCTCATTTTTGTACACCTGTCCGCCTCAGGAATAAGAGATATAAAGTTCTCCTTGTAGAGTGGGTCTAGAAGTGTCACCAACCAGTAATCACCTAAAATTTTGAGAATGCGAGGGTCATGGGAAAGGCAGTGTTATGTTCTGCTACCAAAGCTAAGGAAAGAGAGGAGATCTGTCCCTACTATGAGACTCAGCTGAATCCCTACGATGTAACAGGGAACCTGATCCTGCGATCAGACCTGCTAAAGTCCTAATCTAGTCTGTACGAAGACCTATAGATGTGGGGAGGGAATCCCTACAAGTACTAAGGACTGGGAGGAATATGGGACACCTCCTAACAGAAATAGTAGCAGACAGACGAACAAACAAAAAAGATAGAACATAGAGGTCCGTAGACCAAGCAAACTAACAGAGTTAGATACAGAGCACAGGCTAGCTAGAAAGTAGATATACAATGAAGTCCAGCAAAGCCAGAAGGGCGGAGCAGGACTAAATAGGCCAACAAGGTCATGTGACCAGCAAAGGAAAAAAAACCTAACAGCAAGGTTCTAACAGTACCCCCCCTTCTAAGAGGATCCTCCGGATCCCCTAGGACCAGGCTTATCAGGAAATCTCCTGTGAAACGCTCTGATAAGTCTGGATGCGGAAACATCATCTGACCTCACCCAAGAGTTATCCTCGGGTCCGAAACCTTTCCAGGCCACAAGATACTGCAAACTACCTCTATACCGTCTAGAGTCAAGGATGCGAGAAATTTCATATTCCCCGTCCTCCACCACCGGAGGAACAGAGGCAGAGGCGTCACCATCCGACACAACAGCTTTTTTTAACAGAGAGACATGAAAGACCGGATTAATTCTCCAGGAGGTAGGAACCTCCAACCTAACAGCGGATTGGTTGACAACCTGAAGCACCTTAAAGGGCCCTACAAACTTGGGACCCAATTTCTTAGAAGGAATCCTCAACCGCAGATTCCTAGAGGACAACCAAACCATGTCACCAACAGCGAACAAAACCTCCTGTCGTTTCCTATCAAAGTAGTCTTTAGATTTTCTGTTGGCCTCCTGAAGATTACCACGCACATCCGTCCAAACTCTTTCCAAATCACCGGAAAAATTCTCCTCCTCAGGCACGGCAGATCCCAACTTGGAGAACGACCCAAACGACGGATGTCTCCCAGAACAACAAAAAAAAGGCGAACAACCAGCAGAAGAAGATGTATGATTGTTCAGAGCAAATTCGGCAAGTGGCAGAAACTCAGACCACCCCTCTTGATTGTCTGCCACAAAACAACGCAAGAACTGCTCAACATCCTGGTTTTTCCTTTCTGTCTGGCCATTAGATTCAGGATGATATCCGAACGAAAACGACAAATGAATTCCCAACCTGTCACAAAAGGCACGCCAAAAACGAGCCACGAACTGAGGACCCCTATCAGAAACAATGTCAGTAGGAACGCCATGAAGTCTGACAATTTCTTTGACAAAGGCCTTAGCGAGAGTTTTAGCGCAGGGCAGTTTGACGAAGGGAACCAAGTGACACATCTTGCTAAAGCGGTCCACGACCACCCAGATGACAGTAAAACCCTCAGAGGGGGGAAGGTCAGTTATAAAGTCCATAGCCAAATGTGTCCAAGGAGCACTGGGGACCTCCAAAGGACAAAGCAACCCCGCAGCAGGAGTATGTGAGGACTTAGATCTAGCACATATAGTACATTGGCGCACCCACTTAATGACTTCCTTCTGCCATCCAGGCCACCAAAAACTGCGACCCACCAGTCTCTTGGTCTCAGAGATTCCGGGATGACCTGCCAACCGAGATTCGTGACACTCAACAAACAAATCTCTCCTAAAGGTCTCAGGCACAAACAACCTCCCATGAGGAGTGTTAGATGGGGCATTCTCCTGAGCTTTAAGAATCTCATCTTCCAAAACGGAGTCTAAAGCAGCTATCACAACACCTTCTTGTAAAATGTTTTCCTCTTTCTCAGCACCGACTATGGGAGAAAAACTGCGAGACAAGGCATCCGCCTTAACATTCTTAGTACCAGGGATGTAAGTAACGGAGAAATTAAACCGCGAGAAAAACAGTGCCCACCTAGCCTGACGGGCATTCAGGCGCTTGGCAGCATCAAGATATATCAGATTTTTATGATCCGTAAGAACCTGAACGGGAAATTCCGCACCTTCCAAGAAGTGGCGCCAGTGTTCAAATGCGAGTTTAATAGCCAATAATTCCCGATTACCAATATCGTAATTCAATTCAGTCTCCGAAAATTTTTTGGAAAAAAAGGCACAGGGATGTAATCCATCCCCGTTATCCTGAGACAATACTGCGCCAACCCCCACAGAGGAAGCATCAACCTCAACCAAAAACGGCCTAGTAACATCAGGCTGCATAAGGATGGGAGCAGAGGTGAACCTCTCCTTGAGATACACAAAAGCTTCAATGGCCTCAGAAGACCACTGAACCGCATCAGCACCTTTCCTGGTGAGATCAGTCAGAGGTTTGACAATACTAGAAAAATTTTTTATGAACTTTCTATAGTAATTGGCGAAACCCAAAAACCTCTGTATCGATTTCAAACCAATAGGCCTAGGCCATTCCTGCACAGCCTGAACCTTAACCGGATCCATCTCAAAACCTTTGCTGGAGATAATGTAGCCCAAAAAACTAATTCTCTGTACAGCGAACTCACATTTCTCCAGCTTAGCAAAAAGCGAATTGTCCATTAATAACTGTAATACCTCACGCACGCTCCGCCAATGAGACTCCAGATCTGGCGAATAAATCAAAATGTCATCCAAATACACAACCACATTTTTACCGATCAAAGGTCTAAGGATGTCATTAATCAGATTCTGAAAAAATGCAGGAGCATTAGTGAGACCAAAAGGCATAACCAGATTCTCAAAATGACCCACAGGAGTGTTAAAAGCAGTCTTCCATTCATCACCCTCCTTCATGCGCAACAGATTGTATGCCCCCTTAAGGTCAATTTTAGAGAACCACTTGGCCCCCAATAACTGGTTAAACAGATCAGGAATCAATGGCAGTGGGTAAGGATTGCGTACCGTAATTTTGTTAATCTCACGAAAATCCAGACAAGGACGTAAACCGCCGTCCTTTTTTTTTTACAAAAAAAAATCCAACCACCACAGGAGACTTAGAGGGCCTAATGTGACCGGCGGCCAAGCTTGTCTGTATGTATTCCTCCAAAGCCTTCCTCTCAGGAATAGTAAGGTTAAATAAACGACTCTTAGGAAGAGTCGCTCCAGGGACAAATTCAATAGAACAATCATAGTCTCTATGGGGAGGCAAAACCTGCGATTCCTTCTCAGAAAAAACTCTCCAAAAATCCTGAATAGGAACAGGCAATTCTCCCCTATCCAAAGCTGCAATACGCCCGTTACAACACTTGTCATAACATTTATGGCTCCAGGATTTAATTTCACTGGTAGACCAATCCAGTACAGGATTGTGAAATTTTAACCAGGGCAAACCCAATATTACTGGAGAAGGCAAGTTATTCAACACTACCAAATCCAATTTCTCATGGTGAACACCATTAATAGTGAGAGGAAATTCACTGACCTTGAGAGTAATATTCTTCAAAGGGGAGCCATCCACAGAAACCACAGCAATGGGAGATGACAAAGGTTCAGGTTTTAAATTGAGTTTTTCCACGAATCCCCCATCAATTACATTCAGTGTAGACCCGCAATCAACAAACACCCGAAATTCCATTAATTTTTCCTGAGCAATCGTGGAAGCAGCTAAAAATATACCCTTGGAATTTAAACAGGCAATACGGGCGTGACTGACCATTTTTTTTTCTTTCTTCATACGAAGCTCACAGCCTTTAATCAAATGACCAGATTTTCCGCAGTAGAAACACAAGCCTTGCGAAAAACGACGGTCTTTTTCTTGAGAGCGAGGTGCCACCGATCCAATCTCCATCGGTTCACCACTGTTAGTACACACATTATCATAACCAGAAACTGACATAGCAGAGGATTTGCTCTCATTAACCCTAGCACGCAGTCTTCTATCCACCCGTATAGCTAATTGCATAGCCTGTTGCAAATCTTCAGGTGTAGGATAAGCAATTAGCAGGTCTTTAACCCTTTCACTGAGCCCAGCAAGAAATAGACTTTTCAGAGCAGAATCGTTCCACCCTGTTTGAGTGGACCAACGACGAAAATGTGTACAATATTTTTCCACATTACCCGATCCTTGTTTTAGACGTCTCAACTCAGTCTCAGCTGATGCGACACGGTCAGGATCATCATATAATAGTCCCAAAGCAGAAAAAAAACTATCCACTGATCTGAAGCATGAATCACTAGGTTGCAAAGAAAAGGCCCACTCCTGAGGCTCTTTGCGCAAAAGTGACATTATGAACCCTACGCGCTGGGATTCATCCCCAGAGGACTTAGGTCTCAAACGAAAATACAATAAGCAAGCATTTTTAAATGAAAAAAATTCTCGATGTTCACCAAAAAACAAATCCGGCAAACATACCTTAGGCTCCAAGAAATGTGCTCCAGGACAGTTACTCACGTGCTGACGGAGCTCGGCCACCTCCAGAGAGAGTCCCTGCAGGCGATGAGCCAAATCCTGAACCGACACCATGATGGAACAGAAAAATCTTTCCTTAGAGAATTTGCTGGCTGGACTTACTGTTATGTTCTGCTACCAAAGCTAAGGAAAGAGAGGAGATCTGTCCCTACTATGAGACTCAGCTGAATCCCTACGATGTAACAGGGAACCTGATCCTGCGATCAGACCTGCTAAAGTCCTAATCTAGTCTGTACGAAGACCTATAGATGTGGGGAGGGAATCCCTACAAGTACTAAGGACTGGGAGGAATATGGGACACCTCCTAACAGAAATAGTAGCAGACAGACGAACAAACAAAAAAGATAGAACATAGAGGTCCGTAGACCAAGCAAACTAACAGAGTTAGATACAGAGCACAGGCTAGCTAGAAAGTAGATATACAATGAAGTCCAGCAAAGCCAGAAGGGCGGAGCAGGACTAAATAGGCCAACAAGGTCATGTGACCAGCAAAGGAAAAAAAACCTAACAGCAAGGTTCTAACAGGCAGCATAACATAAACTCAGCCATGCGTGCCAGACTACTAACAGGCAAGACTTCCGTGTCCTCACCAAGAGGATGACTGACCATGCTCTCCTCCTCCTCCTCTCTGTCCTCTGGCCATCCACGCTGAACAGACGGTATGACAGCTGTGCAGATAGCACCGTCTATAGTGCATGAAACTAGTTCCTGTCCTTCCTCCTCCTCCTCTTCCTCATTGTCACCCAATCCACGTTGGGATGAGATGAGGCTTGGCTGTGTGTAATCACCCTGTATGGTTAATTGCTCCATCTTATCGTGCTCCGCCTGCAATGCATCATCTTTGATTGTGAGCAGAGAGCGTTTCAGAAGACAGAGAAGCGGGATGGAGACGCTAATTATGGCGTCATCGCCGCTCACCATCTTGGTGGAGTCCTCAAAGTTTTGGAGGATGGTACATATGTCTGACATCCACGTCCACTACTGAGGTCTTATGTGTGGAGTCTGAACTGAATACCGATAGCCTTTTTGATGCTGGTACTCAACAACTGCCCTCTTCTGCTCACAAATCCTTCCCAACATCTGCAATGTAGAGTTCCAACGTGTCGGGACATCACACACCAGTCTGTGAGCCAGAAGCTGCAAACGCTGCTGAAACACTGCAAGGGCGGCGGAAGCTGTAGCTGACTTTCTAAAATGGGCACACAGGCGGCATACTTTAACAAGCAGATCCGGCAGCTCCGGGTAGGATTTGAGTAACCGCTGAACCACGAGGTTAAGCACATGGGCCAGGCATGGTACGTGTGTGAGCTCGCCTCGCCTCAGAGCCGCCACCAGGTTCCGGCCATTGTCACACACGACCATGCCTGGCTGTAGGTTCAGCGGTTTGAGCAACAGATCTGCCTGCTCTTTCAGAGCTGTCCATAACTCTTCAGCATTGTGTGTTTTTTCACGTAAGCATATTAGCTTCAGCACAGCCTGTTGCCGCTTGGCCGAGGCAGTGCTGCAGTGCTTCCAGCTTGTGACTGATGTGGTCATTTCAGAGATGGAGGTTGAGGAGGAGGCTGAGGAGCATGAGGTTCAGGAGCTGTAGACCGTGGGGGCAACCCTGAGTGACCTAGGGCCTGCAATCCTTGGCGTCGGGAGGACGTGTTCCGTCCCAAGGTCCGACTGGGTCCCGGCTTCCACTATGTTAACCCAGTGCGCCATCAGCGAGCTGTACCATCCCTGCCCACAAGCACTTGTCCACGTGTCCGTGGTTAGGTGGACTTTACCGGTAACTGCGTTGTTGAGGGCACGGCTAATGTTTTGGGACACGTGCTTGTGTAATGTGGGGACGGCACACTGGGAGAAATAGTGGCGGCTGGGGACAGAGTACCGAGGGACGGCCGCCGCCATCAGGTTGCGGAATGCTTCTGTCTCCACAAGCCTAAAAGGCAACATTTCGAGCCAAGCAGTCGTGAATTGTGAGAATTTAGTAGTGTGGCCTGTGGGACGTTGGCTGCATATTTGCGCTTGCATTCCAAGGACTGGAGTATGAACAACTGAACGCTGCGCTGGGACAAGGACATGGACGTGCTTCCTGATGCTGCTACCTAAGAGTGTACAATGACAGGTGCAGGGCAGGAGGCATCTTTGCATGCACTATGGACAGGGGATTGACTTGCATGCACAACAGCAGAAGAAGCAATGGTGCCACCTGTAGACACTGTTCCTGGACCCTGGTGTTCGGCCCACAAAGTCGAGTGCTTTGCTGCCATGTGCCTGATCATGCTGGTGGTGGTCAGGCTGGTCGTTTTGCCACCCCTGCTGATGCTGGTCTGGCTCGTGATGCAAATGGCCTTTTTGGAGTTATCGGCAGAGTCTTTAAAAAACAACCAGACTCGGGAAGACCTAACAGTTGTAGTGGCAACTTCCTTCGTGTTGGTGTTACGGGAAACGGTAGCCTGCCTTCTGTCTGCGGCCACCACACTGCTTCTTCCTGCCTGTTGGGGTGCTCTGCCTCCCTCCCCCTGTGTGCTGCTCTCCTTGCTCTGCATGTCCTCCTGCCAGGTTGGGTCAGTTACTATATCATCCACCACCTTGTCTCCCACTTCTGCACCCTGGTACTATTCCTGACTTTCTGCCAATTGTGTCTCATCATCGTCCACCTCTTGTGACAGTTTCCCACCGTCGCCTTCGTGTGACCGTGGCTGCTCAAATATTTGGGCATCGCTACACGTGATCTCCTCTTGCGCCGCTTCAAGTGGACTGGGCGAGAGGCCCGAATCTATAAATGGAAAAGTGAACAGCTCTTCAGATTGTCCAAGTGTGGGATCACTTGTCTCTGGGTACTCGGCATGGTGGGAGGAAGGAGGATCAGGGTGAGGAATATGAGGTCCAGACTCATGGCTACTGAGACTTGACCGTGTGGAAGACAGGGTGGTGGTGGTGGTGGCTAAGTGACTGGAAGCATTATCCGCTATCCAACCAACAACCTTTTGACACTGATCTGGGTTCAATAGTGGTGTGCTGCGGTCCCCTAGAAATTGGGACAGGAAGGTCAGGCGAGAAGATGTGGGTGTTTGTTGTGGCACAATTTCGGCTTGCCCACGGCCTTGTCCTCGGCCTCTGCATGCACCATTACCATCACGTCCAGTTCCCCGTCCCTTGCCACGTGCCTTGCCCATTTTAAATGGAGGATAGTATCTTCCACGCTCACTACAAATGACTGAGTTTGAAGCGAAGTTATATGTGATCGGTGTGATGGAGAAAACAGAGTTTTAAATAACTGGCCTGTAGGTAAGTAGTGTGAACAGCAAACTGCTGTGAATTGCTTCACTGACACACTGAAAAAGTGGAGGCCAGAAATGGCAGTATTTTCTGACAACGTATATGTGATCCGTGTGACGGAGAAAACACAGTTTTAAATAGCTGGATTTCTAGCGCTCTAATATGGAAAGGACCTGGCTGTATTCTGCAGTGCCAACAAGCAAATGGCGCAGAAAAACGGTGTTCTCTGGATTGCTTTATAAGCAAATAATGAGGATTAAGATCCAAAGAAAAGTATTCCTGGCCCCTGAGACCTGGGCCTTTGTATAGAAATATCTAACAGCAGCAGAAGGCAGAATTGGAATGGAGCCTCTTGTGCTATATGCACTGCAGTCTGCTATATACACTGCCTGCCTGCCTATATACACTGCCTGCCTGATATCTCTGCAGATGGATTAGTCCTCAGAAGGACTGTTTGTTGAGATGGATATGTGTAATGTGCGGTTTTTCTCACTACACTACCTAATGCACGATCAAATCTCTCCCTAACGCAGCAGCAGCTCTCCCTACACTGTCTGATCCGGAGTGACTGTGATGAGCATGGCGGCGCCAGGTCAGATATAGACCTGATGACGCTGTGCGGCCAGCCAATCACTGTAATGCCCACAACCAACATGGCTATGGCATTACAGTGCATGGCAGGCAATCCCTGCATGTTCATTGGCTCTGTAAAGAGCGCCAAACATGCAGGGAGTGGACCCGACTTCCCGCCCGACCAACCCGGAAATACTCGGTGAGCGCAGAACATCTCGAGCAGTGAGATACTCGGGCAAGCACCGAGCAGTAGCGAGCATGCTCGCTCATCACTAGTTGTCATTAAGATTTAAAAAGAGAAAACACAGAAATGTGACAGTAAATGGCATCCCCCAACCAATAACCATGAGTGGAGAAAAAGTGTTTTTGTTATCATTCATTTTTTCTGAAACAAGGCCAAGAAAGGAAAAATTCTGCCGGGGTATGTAAACTTTTGAGCAGAACTGTATATGCGCCAGCCCCAGTGTCTCCTATTCTATATACTCCAGCCCCAGTGTCTCCTGTTCTATATACTCCAGCTTCTTCTGTGATGTATATGCTCTAGCCCCAATGTATCCTGTGATGAATATACGCCAGCCCCAGTGTCTCCTATTCTATATACTCCAGCCCCAGTGTCTCCTATTCTATATACTCCAGCTTCTTCTGTGATGTATATGCTCTAGCCCCAATGTATCCTGTGATGAATATACGCCAGCCCCAGTGTCTCCTATTCTATATACTCCAGCCCCAGTGTCTCCTATTCTATATACTCCAGCTTCTTCTGTGATGTATATGCTCTAGCCCCAATGTATCCTGTGATGAATATACGCCAGCCCCAGTGTCTCCTATTCTATATACTCCAGCCCCAGTGTCTCCTATTCTATATACTCCAGCTTCTTCTGTGATGTATATGCTCTAGCCCCAATGTATCCTGTGATGAATATACGCCAGCCCCAGTGTCTCCTATTCTATATACTCCAGCTCCAGTGTCTTCTGTGACGTAGCTAATATAGCCCTAATGTCTCTTATGCAGAGGCGTCGCATTATAAAGCAGTGAGACACAAGCTCCCTGCCCTATCACTATCTCTTTCATATGCCACAGATCGCTATAGGCCTGCGGTTAACGAGATGTCAGCATACTCACGCAGGTGGCTCGGTGACATCATTGCATCGCTCTGCTCTGCAGTCCCGCCATGGAAGAGGAGACAGAGGCCGTGATGTAGGGAATCAGGATTAAGTGAGAATAAACTTTATTTTTTTAAATGATAGGGCAGTGGAGCCATCCTACTATATATCTGGAGTAGTGGGTCCATCATACTACATATGGAGTAGTGGGGCCATTATACTATATGTATGTGGGGCAGTGGGACCATCATAGTATATACAGGTGCATCTCACTAAATTAGAATATCTTCAAAACGTTAATTTATTCCAGTTCTTCAATACTGTTTCAGTATGCTCCACAATCATGAGGAAGACTGCTGACTTGACAGATGTCCAGAAGGCAGTCATTGACACACTCCACAAGGTCCTAGAGTTCCAATTTTCATTTGGAAATCAAGGTCCCAGAGTCTGGAGGAAGAGTGGAGAGTCCACAATCCAAGCTGCTTGAGGTCTAGTGTGAAGGCTCCACAATCAGTGATAGTTTGGGGGGCCATGTCATCTGCTGGTGTAGGTCCACTGTGTTTTATCAAGACCAAAGTCAGCACAGCCGACTACCAGACCATTTTACAGCACTTCATGCTTCCCTCTGCCGACAAGCTTTTTGGAGATGGAAATGTCATTCTCCAGCAGGACTTGGCCCCTGTCCACACGGCCAAAAGTACCAATACCTGGTTTACACACAACAGTATCACTGTGCTTGATTGGCAGCAAACTTGACTGACCTTAACCCCATAGAGAATCTATTATAGAGAATCTATGGGGTATTGTCAAGAGGAAGATGAGAGACACCAGACCCAACAATGCAGATGAGCTGAAAGACAGCTTTTTGTATTGAAGAACTGAAATAAATTAACTTTTTGATGATATTCTAATTTAGTGAGATGCACCTGTATATGGAGCAGTGGGACCATCATGCTATATATATATGGAGGAGTGGGGGCATCATACTAAATATAGAGCAGTGTGTGTGTGTCACCCCAGGCCTGGATGACACAAACAATAATCTGTTTCTGAAAGCAGGAGGGAGGTCACCTGGTTAGGGACAATTAGCATACAGCACCTCCTGTCCCAGGCCAGCAGGGGGAGCTGGCTGCCCCTATAAAAGCTGGAACTGGGGGCAGGGTTAGAGAAAACTGGACGACCTAGCTCAGGAGTGAGACTAGTCTCAGAGAAGGAGGGACAGTTCAGCTGTAGCTGAGGAGTCCGTGAGGAAGAGGAGAAACTGCAAGCCAGGGACAGAGGCGACGAGAGCCGGTCCTGGAAGAGAACCAATCTACCGGACATTGGGGTCCGAGGCTGTCAGGGTTACAAGCCCAGCAGCAGAGAACCAACCTGCGAGGGATTTCAGGTCCCTTGGCCTAAGAAGCCTGGAGGCTCCGCCACACAGAGGGACCAGTACATCGAGGAGCAAGCAACAGGTACCCAAGGCCTGAGTCGCAAGACATACAGGAGAGAAGTACACGGCCAGCTCAGGGACGTGGGCTATTACACCACGAAAAGGGGGATAGTCAGAAAGAGCATAGAGAGAACGGTAGGCCTACACACTCACCCTGACCAGTGGGGCTCGCCCGAATGCTATCAGACACCCAGGCCCATTCCTAACCGGTACTGTTGGGTCATTAATAATATCTACAATAAAGACCCTGAACTGTTTGAAGCGGACTCTGAACTCTTACTATTGCGGCCTGCACTATCACCCCCAACATCCACCTACACTGCCCTGAGGCTACACTCTTCCCGTGGGGAGTTATCCTACCCCTGTGCTGCACACCAACACCAGCCTCAGTGGTCTGCCTCGCAGCAGCGGTTATCTCTGACCGCAATCCACGGGTGGCGTAGTCGGACATTCAAAACACTGATAAATAGACTGCCACCATTTGGTCTGACCACCCTGAGCCACGGGATCGGGTTGCCACTACTACCCCCATCTGCACCGTACACTAGAAGGCCCGGTTCCGGGTACCCCACGGCCCAGGGGGCGAGTCAGCTTTGGCGTAGTTGGCAGAATTGTGACCAACCCGCCACAAACGGGTATTGCGTGCCTGGAAAAGACTATACATATCTGCGTGAAGTTTCCCGCCATTCGGGGCCATTTCCCGCCAATCGGAGCCGTTTCCTGCCATCGGGCGCCATCTTCGGGACGCCGCGCGGGAAGAAGAGGGGCGTGGACGTCCAAAAACGAGCGAGACCTGAAGCTCCGCCCTACGCTGAGACGCTGCTCAAGGTCCTGGAAGGAGATCCAGCGGATGCCGACGTCATCACCGAGCAACGCAAGGTCCTCGCCCAGAGCATCGCGAGCGGAGCTGCGGCCTACAGAAGAGGATCGCCAGAAGGTAGGCCACGGTTAACTAGGGGGGAGGAAGATGTCGGACGCGGAGGGACCCTCTACCACCAGCGTAGCCGCTGCAGCTGTGATGCCGTTTTCCATGCCCTATATCCATAGGCGGATTATAATGAGGGCAATCCGGGCGACCGCCCAGGGCCCTGAGCCTGCAGGGGGCCCGCGGCTCCAGGCGGGGTGTCTAATGCCGGATTGCCCTCATTATATGTGCGGGCCGCCGCGGCACATAGCGGTAGCAGTGGCGGGAGGGGGGGCCCGGACCGCTCCCCCAGCAGCGGCCGCCGCTACTTCTTCATCGGCCGGGCCAGCACTGCAGCAGTTAACTTCCCTGTGCTGGCCCGGCCGCGTCACTGCTAGGAGACATGGCCCTGTGCGCGGCTTTGTCTCCTAGCTGTGACGTCACGCAGTGCGCCCCGGCCTGCAGTGCTGCACCGGAAAAGAGATAGAGCAGGCAGGAGGAATTGAGCCGGGGGATGGTGAGTGTGTGTGTGTGTGTGGGCAGGTGTGTGTGTTTGTGGACAGGTGTCTGTAGGGGCAGGTGTGTGTGTGTGTGTATATGTGTGTGTGTCTGTGTGGGCAGGTGTGTGTTTGTGTGTATATGTGTGTGTGTGTGTGTATATGTATGTGTGTGTGTGTGTGTGTGGCAGGTGTCTGTGTGGGCAGGTGTGGGTGTGTTTGTGGGCAGGTGTGTGTGTGTGTGTGGGCAGGTGTGTGTGTGGGCAGGTGTGTGTATATGGGTGTGTGTGTGTGTTTGTGGGCAGGTGTCTGTGTGGGCAGATGTGTGTGTGTGCAGGTGTGTGTGTGTGGGCAGGTGTGTGTGTGTGTGTGGGGGCAGGTGTGTGTGTGTGTGGGCAGGTGTGTGTGTGTGTGGGCAGGTGTGTGTGTGTGTGTGGGCAGGTGTGTATGTGTGTGGGCAGGTGTGTGTGTGTGTGGGCAGGTGTGTATGTGTGTGGGCAGGTGTGTGTGTGTGTGTGGGCAGGTGTGTGTGTGTGTCTGTGTGGGCAGGTGTGTGTGTGTGTGTATATGTGTGTGTGTGTGTGTGTGGGCAGGTTAGAAAGTCTTGCCCTGTTGAACACTACACCTGACTTGAGGCCACCACCTCTTGGTTGTCCAATGTTCTTGCTTCTCTAGGGCTCTTCTCAGATATTCATTATACCAGCTCCCCAGAATACCAAAGTTAGAGTGGGTGACCGCGAGCCCTGGTGGTGGTCATAACTGCGGCCACCCAGGGGCAATACTCCATAACAACAATCCCCTGAGGTGGTGTAGGATGTAAGGACCTATTCAGACTACATTCAGCTCTGCATTCAGGTCTTTACACAAGGCTTACAACTGAATCCCTGAAATTCAGGATTGTGCTGTCTGAAATGAGACATCTGAAAGCAGAGAAAATGGAGCCTAAAGATTCAGACTTTAGCCTCGGTTTGCCTTTGTTCAAATCAATGGCTATGTCAAGGCACATCTGAATGCCATTTTTCAGGGATTTAGATAGAAGCCTGGAAAGAGGAGATGAATGCATTGCAAAATTCAGTGTGAATAGGCCCTTATATCTGGAGTCTTGATATTGATGCCACAAGCATTTTACTTGTTTTTAACTTAAAAAAAAAATACACACACACAAATTATATACACACACACACACTATACATACACACACACTATACATACACACACATTATACACACACACTATACATACACACACACAGATGTGTATGTGGGCAGGTGTGTGTGTGTGGGCAGGTGTGTGTGTGTGTGTGGGCAGGTGTGTGTGTGTGTGATGTCTGTCTGTTTGTGTGTGTGTGTGTGTGTGTGGGCTGATGTCATTGTGTGATGTCTGTTTGTATGTATTTTTGTGTTTCAAATGTGTTTATGCGTGTCTGTATATGTTTGTGTGTGTGTATGACTGCATGCGGCCTCCTGCTGAGTATAGTTGGCACCGTGCGGCCTCCTGATGTCTCTGGGGGGGCTCCGTGCAGCCTCCCGCTGTGTATAGATTGCTACGTGCGGCCCGCCGCTGTTTATAGGCGGCGCCGTGCGGCCCCCCGCTGTGTATAGATGGCTACGTGCGCCCCCCTCTGTGTATAGATGGCTACGTGCGGCCCCCCGCTGAGTATAGATGTCGCCGTGCGGCCTCCTGCTGTGTATAGATGGCTACGTGCGGTCTCCCGCTGAGTATAGATGGCGCTGTGCGGCCTCCTGCTGTCTCTGGGGGGAGCGCCGTGCGGCATCTATACTCAGCAGGAGGCCGCACGCAGCCATCTATACACGTATACTCAGCAGGAGGCCGCACGTAGCCATCTATACGGTGCCATCTATACACAGCGGGAGGCCGCACGGCGCCATCTATACACAGCGGGAGGCCGCACGGCGCCATCTATACACAGCGGGAGTCTCAGTGCTTTGCAAGAGCAGTCAATAAATTCTGCTTGACTAATTCTGAGCACCATAAAGTCTGGTTCGCTTCTAACCTGCTGTCTTCATTTTCAGCTTGCTGAATTCTAACTCATTTACTGTCATTCGAGACGATGCCTTTGCTGGTCTCTTTCACCTTGAATACCTTTAAGTGCTCCACTTAATGTCATATTTTTGATTCTGTTCTTCATCTTTTGGCATGTGCAATTGTATGAGCAAGTATTCATATGAATTTATGACCTACTTAAACCTTTGAGGACCTTAAATTTGATTCAATCAAATTTTTTTCCAGTTTAAAACTATGGGACATATATGTGCCTTGGTCCTCAAGGGGTTTTTAAAGGGGCTGCAAACATAAATGCGAAAAAAATAATTCAATTAGTGCTTTTTGTGTTCATTTAATTTTTATTTGAAGTCCATTTTTTTATATACCTTGAAATTAAGCCCTACCCCATGGAATGAAGCCCTACCTACATGACATCTGAGAGCTACATGGCTCCCGCTTGTGAGGTGCCTGTCCGTCACTACTATTCAGTTTTAGGGTCCACTCACTAAGCCATATATTCTCTCATGCAAGAGAATAGGGCCAATTATGCTAATGACACTGGGCTCAAACTCTGTCAGAGCTTCAACTGAGTGTGATCCGATTCTCTCGCAGCACAGATATGGAGAAGATGGAGAACTTAATTTCTCCATCTTCTCCATAGTCTCTGTGAGTGTTCATCGGACTGCACTTGGATGACATCCGAGTGCAGTCCAATGTTTTACGTGCACCCATAGACTTGTATGGGTGCACATGGTCCGAATATCGAATGAGATTATTTTCTCATGCCAATAATAGCACTGTCCCATAGTATAACATAGGGCCGAGTCCTATCCGATAAAACATCACATAGCATTCGGCCGTGTTATACGACAGTGTGAGCGAGCCCTTAGAGTCAAGGAATATTTACATGCAGATGATGATATTACTCTCCAAGTGTATATTTTTTTAGGCGAGTTCATAGTAAATGCTTTGCATTTTTGACATGTGATCAACTAAAGAACAAGAAAGATTTAGGACCTCCCCTACAGAGAAACGGAAAATAGTTTGGAGGACTTGCATGTCCTTTTTTATTTATTATGAGAAAATCATAAAAGATTCCGTTTTTTAACCATGCTGTGATTTTCTGCTGAGGGAGAGGGAGAGAGCTGCCCTATTCAGAGTCTGTAATAAGACCTGCTGACAAAAGTGTTGAAGATACAGTCTAATGTGAATTAACAATGAAAAAAAGTTAATTTAACAAATGGCTTGTATTTTTTTAAATACAAACTTTTTTGTCTTTACAGCTCCTTTAAAGGGAATCTGTCATCAGGTTTTTGCCACCTAATCTGAGAGCAGCATAATGTAGGGTTAGAGGCACTGATTCCAGTAATGTGTCACTTACTGGGCTGCTTAGTGTTGCTTTGATAAAATCATTGATTTGTCAGAAGGTAATTATCACTAGATGACTAGTAAGTTCTGTAGGACCCCACCCCCATCACTGATCAGTAGATTTCTGTGTACACTGAGCATGGGCAGAAAGCTGCCAATCAGTGGTGTGGGTGGGGCTATACAGAGCGCAGCATTCAGAGAGCTGCTAGATCTGCAGCAGGTAAAACGGTGATTTTCTCAAAATGACAACAAGCAGCTGAAAAAGTGACACATCGCTGGAATCAGGGTATATGCCCCAATATTGTGCTGCTCTCAGATGAGGCAGCACAATTAATATTATGCCAAATTAATTTCCCGTGAACTATCACATGATCTATCACAGGGGATCATGTGACATGTCACGTGATAAATCAGGTGTGTGGAGGGGGCCCGCGCCTTCTAAACTGCCCGGGGCCCTTGCTACTCTTAATCCACCCCTGCCTATATCCCCGGAGCGGCCTGGCTGCCCCAGTATGCCGGCGAGTCGCATACCTTGGGCGACTTTAAAGAAAGGCTGTATAGACTGTTCAAAGTTTATCCCCTGACAGAAGAACAGAAAGTAAGCATACTGATAGGGCAGTTAACTGGTGCGGCCCAGCGGGAGGTAAAGTCTTGGACAGCTGAGGAGAAAAGGACTGTAAGGGGGGTTCTGACCCGTCTACGGGACACCTTTGATACCCGTACCTCAGCAGAAATCAAAATGCGGTTCTATGGATATAAGCAGCGAGCTCAAGATAGCATCCGAGATTATGCCCTAAATTTACAGGAAGCCTTGGGGGCAATTAAGGAAGCTGACCCTGGCAGCGTGCAGGATACAGATAAACTATTGACTGACCAGTTCATAGAAGGTCTGCTGTCCAGCGCCCACAGAACCCAGCTGCGCCTCATGGCCCTACAGAACCCCGATTTGACTTTTGCACAGTTCAACGATAGGGCCATCCGGGTGCTCCGAGAACCTGCACTGGGTGGCGCTGTAGCTTCCCGGCGCCCTGCCATCCCTTACCACCAGGGGACGTCGCCCTATCCCGCAGACCTTGTGGGGGCTGATGCGCAGGCCCTAAATCCATCCCCGCCTGCAAACCTGCACCATCAGGTCCAAGAACTAACAAAGAGTGTTGCTGCATTGACCAGGACCGTACAGTCATTACAGATGGACCCGTCAGGACCAATCAAGCTGGCTTCCAGTCCGGAGGATGTCCCGTGGCGTAGACGGAGGAGGATCCCGTCATTCAGAGGGAGGCCCGCCAATCATTACACTGAGGATGGACAGCGATTTGCCGCCATTGCAGCCAGCCGGGACACGTAGCCAGGTACAGTACTTTAAATGGGTCCGACCTGGGGCAAAGGGCCAACCCCCAGGCATAAGGTCATCAGGCCCATCTAATTGGCGTGATAAGTACGTAGGGAAACGCCCGGTTTTACCCGTAGTGCTGGACGGTATCCCCATGAGTGCACTGCTGGACACCGGGTCCCAAGTGACTACCATCCCCTATGTACTTTTCAAGCAGTACTGGAGTGACACTGATATAACTCGTTATCCAGACGATGACTTGAGCATCATCGCCAGCAATGGTCAACCCGTGCCGCAGGTGGGGTTCAGAGAGATGACCATTAAGATTGCTAAAGTTGAACTGCCGGCACAGGGAGTGATCATTGTGGACATTGACCGTCGAGAAAGTCACCCTAAAATAACCTTGGGTACTAATGTGATTGAAAATTGTCTTTCAGAAGCAATTGTAATTTTGCAGCAGGAGGCGATGAATGCGAGCTCCAGCCATCAGAGGGTCCTCCAGAAGGAGATAAGAGCCCTGATGAGATGGCAACAGGTAGAACTGTCTGGTGGTGAGATCGGTAGCGTGAGGATGAGCGATCCGTTCCCCATTGCCATGCCCCACAAAAGTGAAATGATCTGGTGTCGGACTGCAATCGGGTTAAGAGGGAGAGACTACCAAGCCATGGTAGAACCCGTGTACTCAGACAGCAGGCCCACCATTTTGACAGCCCGGGGGGTGGTCGATGTCCGCCATGGAAGGGTGCCCGTCCGGATCTTAAACATTGGGGAAAGGGAAGAACACTTGCCCCGGTACGCTACACTAGCCAAATTGTATACTGTTGAACACAATGCTGTCAGGGCCATGGAACCCTTGCCTCCATCTCCCCAGGCAGAGGGTAATGGTTCCCAGAAACCCAAGGAGGACTGGTGCCAGAAACTCCACGTGGGTGCTGACTCCACTCCCTTGCACCAAAAACAAGGAGTCTACCGGGTGGTTCAAGAGTACGAGAGAATCTTTAGTAAGCACCCGCTAGACTTCGGCAGAGTGAAAGGGGTAGAACACCACATCCCCACGGGAAGCCACCCACCAATAAAAGAAAGATACAGACCTGTACCACCCCGCACACTATCAGAACGCAAAGGGCATGCTGAGAGAAATGAAGGAAGCCGGGGTCATTAGAGACAGTTGTAGCCCCTGGGCAGCCCCCTTGGTTCTGGTAAAAAAGAAAGACTGTACTATGAGAATGTGCGTGGACTATAGAGAAGTCAATCGTATCACCCATAAAGACGCATACCCGTTGCCTAGAATAGAGGAGTCTTTGGTCGCACTAAAATCAGCTAATTTCTTCTCTACTTTGGACCTTACTAGTGGGTACTGGCAGGTTCCTGTGGCAGAGGCTGATAAGGAGAAGACCGCCTTCACCACCCCGATGGGATTAAGTGAATTCAACTATATGCCGTTCGGGCTCTGCAATGCACCCGGGACCTTCCAGAGGCTGATGGAATGCTGTCTAGGGCACCGAAGCTTTGAGACGGTCCTACTTTACCTGGACGACGTGATTGTCTATTCGAAGACTTACGAGGACCATCTAAAGCACCTGGCCGAGGTGTTCGAGGCCCTGGCAGGCTTTGGCATGAAAGTGAAACCCTCCAAGTGCCATCTGTTAAAGCCGAAGGTACAGTACCTGGGACACGTGGTGAGTGCAGAAAGAGTAGCCCCCGACCCTGACAAAATCACGGCAATAAATAACTGGCCAAGCCCCTCTAACATAAAAGAAGTGAGGCAGTTCCTCGGGTTGGTAGGCTACTACCGAAGGTTCATCCCCAGGTTCACCAAGATGGCAGCCCCTATGCAGGACCTCCTTATAGGACAATCTAAGACCAGAAGCCAAAAGCCACCCTT
Source organism: Phyllobates terribilis (assembly GCF_046119375.1). Lineage (NCBI taxonomy): Eukaryota > Metazoa > Chordata > Amphibia > Anura > Dendrobatidae > Phyllobates > Phyllobates terribilis. The sequence continues at coordinate 10,406,550 of NW_027362777.1, forward strand.
CAAGTGAGACAAGCCGGAAGAGGAGTCCTTCCGCCAGCTGAAGATGGCCCTCGCGGGGGATGAGATCCTGGCCTACCCTGATTATGGCCAGCCTTTTATCCTCCACACAGACGCCAGTAATGTGGGGCTGGGAGCCGTACTGTCACAGAACCAACAGGGCAGAGAAAGGGTGATCGCGTACGCCAGCTGGAAGCTGAGGCCCACCGAGAGAAACCCGGAGAATTACAGCTCCTTTAAGCTGGAGTCCTTGGCAGTGGTGTGGGCCGTAACAGAACGTTTCAAGCATTACCTGGCCTCTGTGAAGTTCACTGTGTACATGGACAACAATCCGTAGACACATCTGGACAATGCGAGACTTGGTGCCCTAGAGCAGCGGTGGATGGCCCGGCTAGCAAACTATGACTTCACCATCAAGTACCGGGCAGGCCGAGCCAATGCCAATGCAGATGCCCTATCGAGAATGCCCCACTTGCCCGATGAGGGAGAAGATCCAGACGAGTTGGAGGAAATAGAGCTCCCTGCATTCCACCGGTACGGGGCCACTCAGTACTCCCACCGTGTAAGAGACAAAGACTTGACCACTGTCATGTTCAATCCCTTACCTCACCACGGCTGGGCTGAAACGCAAGATAGTGACCCTGCAATTCGCCTGGTGAAAGACCTCTTGACCCAGGCAGACGCTAGCCCTGGCTCGGACGCTCCAGAGGAAGCCAAGCAGTTATGGAAGGAGAAAAGCAGGCTATTCCTCTACGAAGGTAAGCTGTGCAGAAGGCTTGTCAACCACCGGACGCACTAGCTGACCTGGCAGGTAGTGGTCCCGAGACGAGATGCAGCAATGGTCCTGGAGGCCTACCATGACAGAGCGGGACACTTCGGGTGGAAGAAACTGGAGTTCCTACTGAGAGAGCGGTTCTACTGGGTCGGAATGAGAGGGGCCATAGAGAAGTGGTGCAGGGACTGCGGCCCATGTAACCTCAGAAGGAAGGACGGTACCAGCCAGAAGACGCCCTTGATGCCCATCATCACCAGGCAGCCTCTTGAGCTGGTAGCTCTGGACCATGTGAAACTGGCTCCAAGCCGGTCGGGCTACGTCTATGCCCTGACAATAGTGGACCACTATTCCCGGTTCCTGGTGGTGGTTCCTGTTAAAGACTTGACAGCCCAAACAGCGGCCAGAGCCTTCCAACAACACTTCTGCCGTCCACACGGGTATCCGGAACAGGTCTTGACAGATCAAGGTCCAGGGTTTGAGGCTGAAATCTTCCAGGAGTTCTGCAACCTCTACGGCTGTAAGAAGATTCGGACAACGTCTTACCACCCACAAACCAACGGGCTATGTGAGAAAATGAATAATATCGTCATTGATCTCCTCAAAACGTTGCCCCTGGAAGAACGCAGCCTGTGGCCGGAGAAGCTGCCAGACCTGATAGACTTATACAACCATATCCCGGTGAATGCTACAAATTGCACCCCGGCTTACCTGATGAGGGCAAGACCAGGTAAGCTGCCGATAGACCTGGAGATGGGAGTCCTGACCCCTGAGGACACCTCCCCAGACTCGGACTGGGATACGGAACGGTGGCTACAGTACAAGAAGGTACAGGAGAGTGTGGAGAGGAGTCTGGCTCAAACGAGAGAAAAGCAAGAGAGGCTCTTCAACCAACACACCCCTGCTGGTCCCCTGGAACCTAGTGAGCAGGTCCTGAAGCGGAAGAGAAGGCTTCACAAGCTAGATGACCAGTGGGAGAGCGACCCGTACACAGTACTGCAGTCCAACCACAACAACCCGAAGGTATGTGTAATTACCAAGGATGGAGGAGAAACCACTAGCACCGTCTCCAGAGACCACCTAAAAAGGTGCCCCAAGCAACTACAGAGTGCAGGAGAAGATCAAGATGACCTTGAACTCGCAGAAGACAAGAAAGAAATGATCAGCACAGTTCTTGGAGAGTTCCCCCGGTCCTGGACTCGGATAAATGATGCAATAGTGGTACCCGTCCTACACTTCCTTCAACCAACCCAGCAGGAACCTACAGGAGAGCAGGAGGAATTAGAAGACCAAGCAGCCCTAGAGGCAGAAGAACCCATGCCAGCAGCCCAGGAGAGTCAACCCTCTGCTGACAGTGAGCCTGCCATACCTGCGGTAAGTCAAAGGACCCGCAAATAGCGGCCTGCACTGCCTGTAAACCCAGCTAGTAGCTGTACCCTGAATGCTAGTGGGGAAAGTCAGGTTAGACCACCACCAGACAGTGGGTTACTCAGGTCAACCCGGAGCACTAGGGGGCAAATACCAGCTCGCTGGAAGATCTAAATGCTGTATATTGTAAATGTTTTATGTTTGTTGCCTGGTTGCTAATTATGTTTTTCCAGTCTTTCTAGTTCATGGACTAACAGGTTATGGACGCTGAATAACCGGAACTGTCTTGTAGATAGTTGCACTTGGTGCCCTCTTTCGAAGATGGCCACGGAAGAAAAATCTGTCCGGTGTGGCCTCCTTGTGGCCCAAAGTAGAGAGCTCAGCCTTTTCGCCACGCCCAAGGCCAGGAACTTGGGGTTTATGGAAACAGGTCCCCACACCGTGGAAAACTTCACCTTGTTGGGTGACATGGACACCTGGTCACGGAAGCGCCGTGACCTCAAGGACAAAATATATTTGTATATATGTTATGTTGTCATTTATACCCTGTATTTGTGTTTCCTGTTTAGTCCGAAGTACTAAATTTTACTAGGGGAGAATGTGTCACCCCAGGCCTGGATGCCACAAACAATAATCTGTGTCTGAGAGCAGGAGGGAGGTCCCCTGGTTAGGGACAATTAGCATACAGCACCTCCTGTCCCAGGCCAGCAGGGGGAGCTGGCTGCCCCTATAAAAGCTGGAACTGGGGGCAGGGTTAGAGAGAACTGGAAGACCTAGCTCAGGAGTGAGACTAGTCCCAGAGAAGGAGGGACAGTTCAGCTGTAGCTGAGGAGTCCGTGAGGCAGAGGAGAAACTGCAAGCCAGGGACAGAGGCGACGAGAGCCGGTCCTGGAAGAGAACCAATCTACCGGGCATTGGGGTCCGGGGCTGTCAGGGTTACAAGCCCAGCAGCAGAGAACCAACCTGCGAGGGATTTCAGGTCCCTTGGCCTAAGAATCCTGGAGGCTCCGCCACACAGAGGGACCAGTACAGCGAGGAGCAAGCAACAGGTACCCAAGGCCCTAGTCGCATGCCATACAGGCGAGAAGTACACGGCCAGCTCAGGGACGTGGGCTATTACACCACGAAAAGGGGGATAGTCAGAAAGAGCATAGAGAGAACGGTAGGCCTACACACTCACCCTGACCAGTGGGGCTCGCCCGAATGCTCTCAGACACCCAGGCCCATTCCTAACCGGTACTGTTGGGTCATTAATAATATCTACAATAAAGACCCTGAACTGTTTGAAGCGGACTCTGAACTCTTACTATTGCGGCCTGCACTATCACCCCCAACATCCACCTACACTGCCCTGAGGCTACACTCTTCCCGTGGGGAGTTATCCTACACCTGTGCTGCACACCAACACCAGCCTCAGCAGTCTGCCTCGCAGCGGCGGTTATCCCTGACCGCAATCCACGGGTGGCGTAGTCGGTCATTCAAAACACTGATAAATAGACTGCCACCATTTGGTCTGACCACCCTGAGCCACGGGATCGGGTTGCCACTGCTACCCCCATCAGCACCGTACACTAGAAGGCCCGGTTCCGTGTACCCCACGGCCCAGGGGGCAAGTCATGTGCATCAAATTATACATACACATATGGGGCAGTGGGGCTTCATACTATATACAGGTGCTTCTCACAAAATTAGAATATCATCAAAAGTTAGTTTATTTCAGTTCTTCAATGCAAAAAGTGAAACTCCTATATTATATAGAGTCATTACACACAGAGTGATCTATTATATAGAGTCATTACACAGAGGGATCTATTATATAGAGTAATTACACACAGAGGGATCTATTATATAGAGTCATTACACATAGAGGGATCTAATATATAGAGTCATTACACACAGAGTGATCTATTATATAGAGTCATTACACAGAGGGATCTATTATATAGAGTAATTACACACAGAGGGATCTATTATATAGAGTCATTACACATAGAGGGATCTAATATATAGAGTCATTACACACAGAGTGATCTATTATATAGAGTCATTACACAGAGGGATCTATTATATAGAGTCATTACACACAGAGGAATCTATTATATACAGTCATTACACACAGAGGGATCTATTATATACAGTCATTACACACAGAGGGATCTATTATATAGAGTCATTACACACAGAGGGATCTATTATATAGAGTCATTACACACAGAGGGATCTATTATATAGAGTCCTTACACACAGAGGGATCTATTATATAGTCATTACACACAGAGGGATCTATTATATAGAGTCATTACACACAGAGGGATCTATTATATAGAGTCATTACACACAGAGGGATCTATTATATAGAGTCATTACACAGAGGGATCTATTATATAGAGTCATTACACACAGAGGGATCTATTATATAGAGTCATTACACACAGAGGGATCTATTATATAGAGTCATTACACACAGAGGGATCTATTTTAAGTGTTTATTTCTGTTAATGTTGATGATTATGGCTTACAGCCAATGAAAACACAAACGTCATTATCTCAGTGTTATGCACACGCCCGGGCTAAGCGGCGTGTGCGTGTGATTGGTAGTGATTCCACTGGACCGTGCCGGAGAGTGAATGCCTGGAGGGGCGTGACTAAGTATTCACCCGATCCGACCAGGGTCGCACGACGGCATACGACGCCAGTGCACCAAGGAGGAACCGAGCAGAGGGACCAGGTGCTACTCCAGGACAGACCCCGGACACGGCTGTTGACCCACACAGGGAAATACAGGAACAGGCAGGTAGGCTGGCACACAGACTGGAGGGTATAGGCAGGCACGACTGGTATGCAGGCAGGTGGGTATGCAGGCAGGGGGGTAAAGGCAAGCACAGCTAGAGTGCAGACAGGGAGACACTAGCAGGTAGGAACACAGGCGGGATAGGACCCAGTACACACCGGGACTCAGGAACAATACAGGCAGAGGGTTACAGGCAAGCACAGCTAGAGTGCAGACAAGGCTGAGCAGGGAGGACAGGGCTCTGTTCACACGGAACAGACAGGAAGGGAAAGACAGAGCCAGATACTCACACAGTACTTGCAGAGACAACAAGCAGGAGTTAGGTACGAGTTCAGACTCTGCAGAAAAAGGAAGGGAACGGACATAGAGGCAAAACAGGTAAAGGACAGGAGAGAGTTCAGACTGGAACTGAGTGTACGGAGGAGACCGACACTGCAGAGGGATACAGGAGCGGGTCTGGGAATACGGCCCCCAGAGAGGCGGAACGAACAGGCAAGGAGCGTGTTCAGACAGGACAGACCAGACACAGGAGCGGGTCTAGGAAATCGGCCACTAGAAGGCGAGAGGAACAGGCTAGGAGCGTGTTCAGACAGGACAGACCAGACACAGGAGCGGGTCTAGGAAATCGGCCACTAGAAGGCGAGAGGAACAGGCTAGGAGCGTGTTCAGACAGGACAGACAAGAGAACACAGAAAGGAGTCAGTTCAGACACGGGAGCTGATACCGCAAAGCAGGAGACATACAGGACTCAGTTCAGACACGGGAGCTGATACCGCAAAGCAGGAGACATACAGGACTCAGTTCAGACACGGGAACTGATACAAAAAGCAGGAGACAAGAGACGGGACCTGGCACCTTCAGAGTGCAAGCACACACTGAAGGAAACACTATGCTCAGGCAGGGATAGAAGGGAGCTGCTGAGCTATATACCAAGTGACAGACAGCAATAGGCTGAGGACGCACAAGGGGTGTGACCCACAGCAGGTACAAAAGGCAGGAAGTGATCGGGCGCCGCCCTTAAGCAGCAGAAACAGACACAAACAGACAGCATGGAGGGAAGCCAGAGAGACATTCTGGACAGGAGATCAAGTGCGCCCTCTTGCACAGTGGGAGATGGACCACCATGCAAGGACGCCGCCAGGTATGTTACACTCAGTAAATTAGAATACTTCATAACAACAGCTTGAAAAATGTTTTTAAAATCTGAAAAGTTGGCCTACTGAAATGTATGTTTAGTAAATGCCCTCAATACTTGTTTGGGCTCCTTGTGCATCAATTACTGCATCAATGCGGCAATGTGGCATGGAGGGATCAGCCTGTGGCACTGCTGAGGTGTTATGGAAGCCCAGGTGGCTTTGATAGCAGCCTTCAGCTCATCTGTATTGTGGAGTCTGGGGTCTCATCTTCCTCTTGACAATACCCCATAGATTCTCTGTAATAGATTCTCTATGGGGTTAAGGTCAGGCGAGTTTGCTGCCAATCAAGCACAGTGATACTGTTGTGTGTAAACCAGGTATTGGTACTTTTGGCCGTGTGGACAGGGGCCAAGTCCTGCTGGAGAATGACATTTCCATCTCCATAAAGCTTGTGGGCAGAGGGAAGCATGAAGTGCTGTAAAATGTCCTGGTAGACGGCTGCGCTGACTTTGGTCTTGATAAAACACAGTGGACCTCCACCAGCAGATGACATGGCCCCCCAAACCATCACTGATTGTGGAGGCTTCACACTAGACCTCCAGCAGCTTGGATTGTGGCCTCTCCACTCTCCCTCCAGACTCTGGGACCTTGATTTCCAAATGAAATGCAAAATTTACTTTTCATCTGAAAACAACACCTTGGACCACTGAGCATCATTCCAGGTCTTTTTCTCTTTGGCCCAGGTAAGACGCTTCTGGCGTTGTCTATTGGTCATGAGGGGCTTGACACAAGCAATGCGACACTTGTAGCCCATGTCCTGGATACGTCTGTGTGTGGTGGCTCTTGAAGCAGTGACTCCAGCAGCAGTCCACTCCTTGTGAATCTCCCCCAAATTTTTGAATGGCCTTTTCTTAGCAATCCTTTCAAGGCTGCGGTTATCCCAGTTGCTTGTGCACCTTTTTCTACCACACTTTTTCCTTCCACGTCCATTAATATGCTCGGATACAGCACTCTGTGAACAGCTGCTTCTTTAGCAATGACCTTTTGTGGCTTACCCTCCTTGAGGAGTGTGTCAATGACTGCCTTCTGGACATCTGTCAAGCCAGCAGTCTTGCCCATGATTGTGGAGCCTACTGAAACTGACTAAGGGACCTTTTTAAATGCTTAGGAAGCCTTTGCAGGTGTTTCTTGTTAATTCTAATTTACTGAGATAATGACTTTTGTGTTTTCATTGGCTGTAAGCCATAATCATCAACATTAGCAGAAATAAACACTTAAAACAGATCACTCTGTTTGTAATGACTCTGTATAATATATGAGTTTCACTTTTTGGATTGAAGAACTGAAATAAATTCACTTTTTGATGATATTCTAATTTTCTGAGAAGCACCTGTATGTAGCAGTGCGGCAATTATACTATATACAGTCAGGAGTATAAGTACTTGATACACTGACAATTTCGAAAGTTTTTCCACCTACAAAGAATGAAGAGGTCTGTTTCGTTCTACTTAACTGCTGCAACTTGGACCTTTAACAGGATTTATATTTCACCTATGAGAAAGCATACTATGTGTATTTGGCAGATTAACTCAGGCATGTTTATGATAAACTGAATACCTGGATTGGAGTCCTATTTGTATACAGAATATTGACTATTAATGCTGGCAGAGTAAGTCTTAGGCTATATTCACTAGGTGTTTTTTTTTTCTGCAGCAAAACATAATCTCTTGGCAGGAAAGAAGTAGCGTCAAAAACGCAGGTTTTGGTGTGTTTTTTTGCAGTGGTTCTTGGTGCATTTTTGGTGCGTTTTTCAGGATCCCAAAGTTCAGCTTTGCTTCCACCATAGACACATGAAAACAGGTCACCATTGCAAGACATATGTTCATGAAAAAGTACACATTACAAATGTAACGGGGGGGGGGTGAATTGGTCTGGAATGGTTTATCTAAGACCCTGGCAGTGCATTGAATTTGTAGGACACTATTTACTTTCACATTATGGTTTGCCATTGAGTTGCTCAGGCATTGTTCATTTTCACACCTCCCTGGGCCACACGTGTTGTTCAATCTCACACCTAGCTCAACCAATGTTTACTTTGTAGGCATCACTAATTTAATTAAACTGTAATAATCCAAGCTGCTATCTCAGGTGACCAAGACAAGATGGTTTAAACTTGGGAAAATCACAAAAGTAAATGTGTGTCACATACTTGCTTTTTTCACTAAAAACGCAGCAAAATGTTCACACTAGGCTTTTCTTCAGTATTTTTTTCCACCACCCTTTTTTTAATGGGTGAAAAACGCTGAAACAAGTGACATACTCTATTGCAAAAAGCCATGGAAAGCACAAAATACTGAGGACAAATAAGCAAGCTTTGTGCATGAGATTTCGGAAATCTCATAGACTTTGTTGGTACTGTAAAACGCAGCTGAAAATTTGCATAAAAAAGCCCGCTAAAAAAACGTCTAGTGTGAATATAGCCTTGTATAACAGTTCGCCAATGAGTTAGGATATATGACCACGATGCAGAAATGCTGCGGATTTTTCCTAAGCGTTTCTGCATCTCCCTGGGTTGTCAAGCGCTTTGCCAAGTGATTTTAGCATCACTTGGAAAAGTGCTTGACAACTTGGTCACACTATATAATTCCATGCAACCGGCATGGATTTATATAGTGTGACCAAGTTACAATGCTGCAAATGCAGCATCAATAATAAAAAAAAAGAATAATAATGGTGAAAAATAAAAAAAAAACATTATACTCATCTTCCGATGGTCCTCGATCTCCTTCTCCGGTGCGTCCGGTGTCTTCGGCGGATCACGGTGCTGTAAAAGGACCTTCCATGACGTCATTTAGTCATGTGACAGGTCACGCGACCGCCGATGTCAGCGGTCGCGTGACCTGTCACATGACTAAATGGCGTCATGGAAGGTCATTTTACCACCGCGAGCAGCCGAAGAGCCAGCAGCACCGCCGGGAGCAGACAGGGGCCATCAGAAGGTAAGTATATGTTTATTTTTTATTTTAATTCTATTTTAACTACAGGTACTATGATACCCGGGTCTGGAGGAGAGTCTCTTCATCTCCAGACCCGGGTACCATCCACGCATTGAGTCGCATAATATCCACATGTGTATTTGTAGTCATGCGGATGTTATGCGTTCCAATGCAAGTCAATGGCGGCTAAATTGCAGCGACTCTGCAGAATTAATGGACGTGCTGCGGATTTTTCCGCAATGATAATCCGCATCGGAAATCTCTGCAGCATGTGCACAGCACATGCGGATTATCATTGGGGACCATTGCAGACCTATCACCAAGCGTTTTTTAAGTGTTTCCGCGGCGGAAGTTACGCTGCAGAAGCGCCTAAAAAACGCATAGTGGGCACACAGCCTTAAAAGTCCTATGGTGAAGAAAAACACGTGAGATCATAAATGCGAAATATACAATATTTCCCATAATATGACTGAGGATATCTTTAGGGTGTATTCACTGTTTTTTCTTCTGCAGCAAAAATGCTGTGTTTTACAGTACCATCTTAGTGAATGACATTTCTGAAATCTCATTCACATGCTGTTTTTTTGCATTTTTTTTAAATCTGCAGCTTGTCAAGTCTTTCAGAGGTTTTGCAGCATTTTTCACCCATTCAAATGAATGGAAAAAAAAACACAAGTAAAAACACCTGAATTTTAAGCAGCGTTTTTCCTGCCTCCTTTGATTTTTGAGGTAGAAAAAAAATGCTGCCAAAATCCAACTTGTGAACACACCTTTATCCTGGTTGTGTTCTAATTGGATATAAAATAGAACGGCCATGATAACATGGGTAGTTAATTGTATCGTGTTTTCACTTTATATAATACCAGGCCGCATTCTTTTTGCGCAGAGCTGCTCCGTGAAGATTCTATCACAAGATTCCGTGATGACATCACAGGTGATGGTGACATCACTGCTCACAGGCGCTATATATACAATGCACATAGGCTCACCCGTGCCTTTCTTGGCTCTATAGTGACTGATAGCACTTGCAGTTTTTCACTATGGCTGGAATTGTTTTGGACATTCCTCAGGTAAAAGCACTATTGATGATCCTTATGATCAATCGTCCTAACAGTGTGCTTCTACCACCCGATGGCGTACTCAGCTTCACTCACCGGCTGGTGATGGAGCTAGTAAAGGATTGCCTGACCAAACACCGACAACGTCATCTAACGTCAGACTATCTGACGGATTTACTTCAGAACATCAGGACATTACTACACCAGGTAAGTGGCGGACACTCTGCACAGAAAATCTCAATATTAATAGATAATAATGGAGGGATAGAAGCTTTTTCTTCTAATATATCGTATTTTGCAGACCATAAGACGCACCAAAAATTTTTGGGAGGTAAATAGGAAAAACATTTATTATAATAAAATGGGGGTCTGTCTTATAGTCCTGTCTTATAGTTCGAATTTTCGGTTTCTTACTGAGGGGGGTGGTGGCAATGGAGCGAGGTCACAGGAGGCAGAGTCGCTGCTGCAGGAAGTCGGCAGTAGGAGTGGGGCGCTGCTGCGGGCCCCAAGCTGGGAGGAGCGGGGTGTCCAGAAGGTGCGAGGCTGCGGGCCCTGGGCTTCAAGGAAATGTTAGCGGTAATTCAGGAGGGGAGGCCCTGCTCTGCTTATTGATTTCTCTGCAGTGGGCTTCAAGAAGTAGGCTGCTGGAGATGGCCAATACGCAAATTGAGATCTCAGCTCGTCATTGAGCCGAGATCTAAATCTGCACATGCACTGCCTCCAGCGGCCATTTGCCTGAAGCCCACCGCCAGAAAATCAATGGGCAGAGCGGGGACTCCCCTCCTAAATCACCGCTAACATTTCCTTGAAGCCCAGGGCCCGCAGCCTCGCACCTCCTGGACACCCCGCTCCTCCCAGCTCGGGGCCCTCAGCAGCGCCCCACTTCTACTGCCGGCTTCCTACAGCAGTGACCCTACCTCCTGTGACCTCACTCCACCACAGCCACCCCCCTGGTAAGCTACATTCAGACAATTATTATTATTAATAATCTGTCTGATATGCTGGGGTGGAGAGTTCCAGAGTAGGGGGGATGCACGGGAGAAATCTTGTATGCGATTGTGGGAAGAGGAGATAAGAGGGGAGTAGAGAAGAAGATCTTGTGAGGATCGGAGGTTGCGTGCAGGTAAGTACCGGGAGACTAGGTCACAGATATATGGAGGAGACAGGTTGTGGGTGGCTTTGCATGCCAAGGTTAGGGTCTTGAACTGGAGTCTCTGGGTAATGTGGAGCCAGTGAAGGGATTGGCGGAGCGAGGGGAAAAGCCAGGGAATAGCGGGGGGACAGGTGGATTAGTCAGACAGCAGAGTTTAGGATAGATTGGAGGGGTGCGAGAGTGTTAGAAGGGAGGTCAAAAATTTTGGAAAAAAAGGCATCTTATAGTCCAAAAAATACGGTAAAACACAACGAGTCCCCAAATACAGTATGTAGTCATTGTATCTGCAGACAGAGAACCGATGTCACATACAATTTCCGCCTCCATTCTGACCGCTCTCATCTCAAAATTCTCCTTTCCATTTTTCCTTCTTTATAGGCTGAAGAAAGATCTCAGACTGAAGATTTGGCTGTCTTTAAAGAACTGGCCGAAAAAGTCCTGTCTATACTAGAACGCTCATTGGAACGCCCGGTAAGGATCAATATTAATAGACGTATCTTAATCCACCGTATCTGAGGAGACTTTCTGAGAAAAGGTCTGAAGATGGCGCGGGATTTGTATCGTTACAATTGGTGCATCTGTAAATGTTGGTTTAGTCCTTCATGATTTATGTATTTGGTGATTTAGTGAAATCTTCCACATATTAATTATATATATTATATCTATCAGGAAACAACAGGAGGCGACGCCAAATATGGGCAAAATATGACCCCGAAAATCCCTGACCCTAATAGGAGTCAGCCGGAGCTGAACAGCGATCTGATTACAGGTGAGCGATCACCCGACCTTCTACAAGGAATGTCCAGATATTACAGAGGACGGAGGATAATGTTAGATTTACTCTCTACTCTGTGTAATGGGAACCTGGCAGCACATTGTTACATATAGAAGTAGTGGTGTGACGGTATAGGCCATTGTCCCCTAATAATAATTGTTTGTAGAAATCCAATGTGCCAGTCAGGAGAAATGTAAAGTAGACACCATATACAAATCAGAATGGAAGTGCGCTGGGGGTGTGAAAGAAGAAATCCAAGTGCAGTGACACGCCCCCAGTGCACTTCCAGGCTAATTTGCAAATCTCTCCTATGTTTCAGCTCTCTTACCATCACTCGTATGTGCAGCGTGGGTGGGGGCTTCCTCATTCATGTGATGGAGGGTCCATTCTGCAGTGCTATAGCAAGTAACATGAAATAAATTAAATTTAAATTGCATTACTGCTCTAGAAAATGGGAAAAAACTAAGATACTGTGCACATAATTTGGCCAATTCATGAATGCCCAGCAGCCAATGACAAGGCGATCTTTTTGTTGGAATCCTCTCCTAATGTGAATCCTCTCCTAGGCTGAAGCCTACATTTATATGGGTAGGTAGGATCCTGTTGTAATTAAAACCACCCTGGGCTGATAGGTGGAGATAGGTTTCCAGCAAAAAAGGTCGCCTTGCCGTGACTGCTGGGCATGCACCGAGCAAAAGAAGGTCGCCTTGCCGTGGCTCCTAGGCATGCACCCAGCAAAAGAAGGTCGCCTTGTCATGACTGCTGGGCATGCACCCAGCAAAAGAAGGTCATCTTGCCGTGACTGCTGGGCATGCACCCAGCAAAAAAAAAGGTCACCTTGCCGTGGCTACTTGGCATGCACCCAGAAAAAGAAGGTCGCCTTGCCGTGGCTGCTGGCCATGCATGAATTGGCCAAATTATGCGCTAAGTATCTTCCTTTTATCCTATTTTCTACAGCAGTAATGCAATTCAAATTTCATTTATTTCATGTTTACATGCTATAGCGTTACAGAGTGCAACTTTGTTAGTTATATATTTGGATGGCTACTCTTAGTATGCACCTGTTCACACCCATTTTCTTTTCGGAAGTGATGGTCAGTCTTTAGTTATTTATGAAGGGGTTCCTCCATCATTTACATTACATTTATCTATGGATTCCCCGTATATTCTCATATTTAGAATCCCCATATAACGAGTATTAATCCCATTTACAGACATCTTGTCATTTCTCCGTTATATTGCTGTATTATCTATGTAGGAATAATATCCTCTAATACATTTCATTTCTTCATCATTATTTTAGAAACAACTGAGCTGTCGAATCCTAACAATGGAATTAGTGAGATCCCGGAGATCCAAGAATCCGTAAGTATCATAGAGGGGGATGCGTGTGTGTCATCAGATCATGGGGCGTGAATGACTCGTCCAGTATTATCCCCCATACAACCATGGGACGTCTCTATTCTAAGTGTAGATGACCCTATGGTGTTAATTACATGTGAATTACAGGGAATCTGTCACCAGGTTTATGCTATTTGGTCTGAGAGAAGCATGATGCAGGGACAGAGACCCTGATTCCATGTGTTGATTACTTTACTCGGTGGAGCAGTTGTGATAAAATCACTATTTTTTTCTGCTGCAGAGCTCTGAATGCTGAGTCTTGTATAACCCCGCCCACACCATTGATTGGCAGCTTTCTGTGTACACTGTGCATAGGCAGAAAGCTGCTAATCAGTGGTGGAGGCAGGGGTACAGAGCAATAGGACTACCTGGCTAGACAGATAGTCTTCTAGTGATAATCTACTGATTTTATTGAAACAGCCACACACAGCCTAGTAAGTAACACATCACTGGAATCAGGGTCTCTGCCCCTACATCATGGTGCTTTCAGAATACATAGCAAACACCTGGTGACAGATTACCTGTAAGTCCTCCTCTGTGTGATCTCCCACATTATCCAGAATGTTATAGTAATGTATGATGACCGTTGCAGGGCGGCTCCAGGATTTCGTGGGCCCTGGGCGAAAGAGTCTCAGTGGCCCCTTTAACACATACCACGATTCATGATGCACAGATACCGCAGATAATATATATATATATATATATATATATATATATATATATATATATATATACAGTACAGACCAAAAGTTTGGACACACCTTCTCATTTAAAGATTTTTCTGTATTTTCATGACTATGAAATTTGTACATTCACACTGAAGGCATCAAAACTATGAATTAACACATGTGGAATTATATACTTAACAAAAAAAGTGTGAAACAACTGAAAATATGTCTTATCTTCTAGGTTCTTCAAAGTAGTCACCTTTTGCTTTGATGACTGCTTTGCACACTCTTGGCATTCTCTTGATGAGCTTCAAGAGGTAGTCACCAGAAATGGTCTTCCAACAATCTTGAAGGAGTTCCCAGAGATGCTTAGCACTTGTTGGCCCTTTTGCCTTCACTCTGAGGTCCAGCTCACCCCAAACCATCTCGATTGGGTTCAGGTCTGGTGACTGTGGAGGCCAGCTCATCTGGCGTAGCACCCCATCACTCTCCTTCTTGGTCAAATAACCCTTACACAGCCTGGAGGTGTGTTTGGGGTCATTGTCCTGTTGAAAATTAAATGATGGTCCAACTAAACGCTAATCGGATGGAATAGCATGCCACTGCAAGATGCTGTAGTAGCCATGCCGGTTCAGTATGCCTTCAATTTTGAATAAATCCCCAACAGTGTCACCAGCAAAGCACCCCCACACCATCACACCTCCTCCTCCATGCTTCACGGTGGGAACCAGGCATGTAGAGTCCATCCGTTCACCTTTTCTGCGTCGCACAAAGACACGGTGGTTGGAACCAAAGATCTCAAATTTGAACTCATCAGACCAAAGCACAGATTTCCACTGGTCTAATGTCCATTCCTTGTGTTCTTTAGCCCAAACAAGTCTATTCTGCTTGTTGCCTATCCTTAGCAGTGGTTTCCTAGCAGCTATTTTACCATGAAGGCCTGCCGCACAAAGTCTCCTCTTAACAGTTGTTGAAGAGATGTGTCTGCTGCTAGAACTCTGTGTGGCATTGACCTGGTCTCTAATCTGAGCTGCTGTTAACCTGCGATTTCTGAGGCTGGTGACTCGGATAAACTTATCCTCAGAAGCAGAAGTGACTCTTGGTCTTCCTTTCCTGGGGTGGTCCTCATGTGAGCCAGTTTCTTTGTAGCGCTTGATGGCTTTTGCAACTGCACTTGTGGACACTTTCAAAGTTTTCCCAATTTTTCGCACTGACTGACCTTCATTTCTTAAAGTAATGATGGCCACTCATTTTTCTATACTTAGCTGCTTTTTTCTTGCCATAATACAAATTCTAACAGTCTATTCAGTAGGACTATCAGCTGTGTATCCACCTGACTTCTGCACAACACAACTGATGGTCCCAACCCCATTTATAAGGCAAGAAATCCCACTTATTAAACCTGACAGGGCACACCTGTGAAGTGAAAACCATTTTCGCTGACTACCTCTTGAAGCTCATCAAGAGAATGCCAAGAGTGTGCAAAGCAGTCACCAAAGCAAAAAGTGGCTACTTTGAAGAACCTAGAATATAAGACATATTTTCAGTTGTTTCACACTTTTTTGTTAAGTATATAATTCCACATGTGTTAATTCATAGTTTTGATGCCTTCAATGTGAATGTACAATTTTCATAGTCATGAAAATACAGAAAAATCTTTAAATGAGAAGGTGTGTCCAAACTTTTGGTCTGTACTGTAGTACAAGCCCGAAGATTTCACTTCTTACATTACATGAGCGATATCTATTGTAAATTCCACAATAACTCAGAAAGCGGCGAATCCTCACAGCTCACAGTGCAGACCGGACAGTAATGTCCTCGACACAGTATAATGGCACCACATAGTCCTCTATACCGTATTATGAGCTCCATATATTGCTCCATATAGAATAATGGACCCCATAAAATGCTCCACGCAGGCTGTGCCCCCATATAATGCCCCATGCAGGCTGTGACCCCCCACATAATGCCCCATGCAGGCTGTCCCCCTCCCACATAATGGCCCATGCAGGATGTCACCCCCCATATAATTCCCCATGCAGAATGTCCCTCCCACATAATGCCCCATGCAGGCTGTGCCCCCCACATAAAGGCCCATGCAGGCTGTGCCCCCCCACATAATGGCCCATGCAGGATGTCACCCCCCATATAATTCCCCATGCAGGATGTCCCCCCCACATAATGCCCCATGCAGGCTGTGCCCCCCACATAATGCCCCATGTAGGCTGTGCCCCCCACATAATGCCCCATGCAGGCTTTGACCCCCCACATAATGCTCCATGCAGGCTGTGACCCCCACATAATGCCCCATGCAGGCTTTGATCCCCCACATAATGCCCCATGCAGGATGTCCCCCTCCCACATAATGGCCCATGCAGGATGTCACCCCCCATATAATTCCCCATGCAGAATGTCCCTCCCTCATAATGCCCCATGCAGGCTGTGCCCCCCACATAATGCCCCATGCAGGCTTTGACCCCCCACATAATGCTCCATGCAGGCTGTGACCCCCACATAATGCCCCATGCAGGCTTTGATCCCCCACATAATGCCCCATGCAGGCTGTGCCCCCCCCCCACATAATGCCCCATGCAGGATGTCCCCCCCCCCACATAATGGCCCATGCAGGATGTCACCCCCCATATAATTCCCCATGCAGGATGTCCCCTCCACATAATGCCCCATGCAGGATGTCCCACCCCACATAATGCCCCATGCAGGATGTCCCCCACACATAATGCCCCATGCAGGATATCCCCCCCACATAATGCCCCATGCAGGATGTCACCCCCCATATAATTCCCCATGCAGGATGTCCCCCCCACATAATGCTCCATGCAGGATGTCCCACCCCACATAATGACCCATACAGGATGTCACCCCCCATATAATGCCCATGAAGAATATCACCCCCCCATATAATGCCCCATGCAGGATGTCCCCCCAACACATACGGCCCCATGTAGGATGTCACCTCTCACCCCATATATTGCCCCATGCAGGATGTCACCTCTCACCCCATATAATGCCCCATGTATAAAGCCCTATGCTGGATGTCACTTCCCCCCCCCCCATATAATGACCCATGCAGGATGTCACTTCTCCCCCTCATATAATACCCCATGCAGGATGTCACCCCCTTATATAATGCCCCATGCAGGATGTCCCCCCCATATAATGCCTCATGTAGGATGTCACCTCTCACCCCATATAATGCCCCATGCAGGATGTCACTTCTCCCCCCCCATATAATACCCCACGCAGGTTGTCCCTACCTCCCCTCCATATAATGCCCCATGCAGGATGTCACTTCTCCCCCCATATAATGCCCCATACCTCCATACATAAAAAACAAAAATCAAATGCTCACCTCACTGCTCACCAGCTGTGGAGAGGTAAGTATTGTGCCGGCCGTGGTCCTGGGCAAGCATTGGGGGGGGGAGCAAGGCCCACTAGCTGGCGCTGGCACCACTCTTCCCTGCTCACCGGTCCCATAGCGCGCCAGGGTGCCCGACAGCAAGTGGGCCCCTCGCCTACTCAGGGCCCCGGCACTTGCCTGGGTGTGCTGGGTGCTAGCGCCAGGTCTGCCCAGCGTCCGGTTTGTATCCTCCCAACATCATATCAGTGTAAATCATCTGGGACATAATATGGGGGGAGAAGTTTTTGCATCTGTAACTTTTTTCTTGCATCTTCAATAAATCAGTATTATTTCTTATTCTTTTATAGAGCGTAATGGATTCATTGGTTCCGGCGAGAAAGCCGCATATGAGCGACTATGAAACTTCCAAACTCATCAGCAGTGGAAATTTTGGGTGAGATTTCTGTTGCCATAATCCACATTTCTCAGGGTTCCCTATGACAATGCTTCTGCCCCTGCACTCTGCCATTCAGTGTTATCATAGGGAAATTATATGATCTGTAGCAAATCAAACTGTAAGGAAAGCGATTTAAATAATATAATTACATATAATATAATATATAATAATATAATATTATTACATTCGCCTGTGCTAGACCCTCATCTGTTCTTATGCTGCCTCCTCCACCTGAGCTTTTCTGCTCTCCACTCTGATCTTTGTTTTGATGGGGGGGGTCCATTATGAAGCTGATCAGAGAAGTTGGCTACACATGGTCACATGAAGGGTGACACCATATTGACGTCAATGACATCTACACCCTCCACCATGACCATGTGGGCCCAATCACTGGCCTCAGCAGCAGAAGAGAGACCTGGAGCACATTCATTTTGGACCAATTTTATTTGCACTAAATTATATTTGGTTAGTTATAGCGAATCTGCCCAAAGAGAATTTCGATAGATTCTCCTATCTATAATGTGTCCTGGGTGATGGCTCCGGCAGAAGTGGCATTGTGGAGACCTCCCATAGGTGATCTATGTAGTGCTATTTTATGTATTTCTAGATGTGGATTTATAGTGGCGGCCAGACTTCTAGTATTAAACATATGCAAATTGTCTCTTCAGAGAGGAAGCAAACTAGAACTCCACCTATAGGAAGTAGCAATCCTAAAAGTCAATATCGACCCTTTAACAAGCCTTGTCGCATGACTTAGGATAATAGCCAAAACCAAAATCTCAATTTGCAGGAACTGTGTTCTGGGGTACTGCCCCTCTTCAGTGCAAAGTGTGAGATATGGTTTGACTGGGTGAGAGGTCTCTGACCGGTATCCAAGGGGTTGACGTTTCTCCTTGCGGACATGAGGAGACTTTTAAGCCGCAATGCTCCTCTGGGAAATAGGATTGCTACTTCCTATAGGTGGCACTAGGGTGCTAGTTCTCTTCCTCTCTGAAAAGAGACAATTTGCATATTTCCCAGAAGAGCATTGGAGCTTAAAAGTCTCCTCACCTTGACATGCTTAACATGGCTTTTTCCGCAAGGAGAAACGTTACCGCTTGGATCCCGGTCAGATGCCTCTCACCCAGCCAAACCATATCTCACACTTTGCACTGATGAGTGCTTGTACCCCAAAACATAGTGTCCGAAAATTGAGATTTTGGTTATGGCTATTATTCCATGTCATGTGATAAGGCTCGTTAAAGGGTCGATATTGACTTTTAGGATTACTACTTCCTATAGGTGGCACTAGAGTTCTAGTTCTCTTCCTCTCTGAAGAGACAATTTGCACATTTCCCAGAGGATCATTGAGGTTTAAAAGTCCCCTCACCTTGACAAGCTTAACATGTCACTCTCCGCAAGGAGAAATGTTACCCCTTGGATACCAGTATTAAACATATAATGATTTCTATAGATGGATTATTAATAAGGATTTATTATAACCGATGGATTCTCCTTCTCTCCAGGGCCGTCTACTTAGTGCATCATAAAGACTCACACCAGACCTTTGCTATGAAGAAAATGGCTAAGCGGAACCTAAATACTGCACAGAGATTGGAATGGGCCTTTCTGGAGAGGGACATCTTAACATTTGCTGATTGTCCCTTTGTGGTCTCCATGCTCTGCTCCTTTCCAACTAGATCTCACCTGTGTATGGTCATGGAGTATGTAGGAGGTAAGACACATCTATTGTATTATATTCAGCCCATGTCTGCTTTCATCTTATCACTGCTCATATCATTAGGACATTGTTGGTTACATCCCCACAGAGCATTTACTATAGGTTATCTATTACCAAGATGCTCGTAAATTCATTGATCTTGGTGCAGGGGCGCTATGGGGCTCATCAGTCGGAGGGGGTCTGTCGACGCTCGACAGTGGGCAGCATCCCTCCACCTGTCATCACAATTTCAGCGTTATTTGCTTCTTCAAGGAGGTGGGGCTGGTGGGGGCAAAAATACTGAGTAGGTGGCTAGTAGGGGCCAAAATACTGAAAGGGGGCCGTATGACTAGATATGGGGGGACTGTGAATGCTGAGTGGAGGTCATCATATTAAGTGGGGTGCTGTGGGGGTCCTCACTCTATATGGAGGCTCCCATTCTTTGTGGGGACATCATACTGAGTGGGGAGTTATGCGGACCATTATATCGTGTGAGGGACTGTGGGAACCATTATCCTGAGTGGGAGGGTTGCTGTGGGTGCCATCACACCGAGTAGGGGGTTGTGGCTGGCCTCCTTCTAAGTGGTGGCCTCCTTAGGAGGATTCACTGTGGGGATACCATACTCATTGAGTTTGGGTGTGGGCATTTTTGGGAGCATCATACTCTAAAATGGCCTTAAAAGTTGTATTGCTGGTGAGAACACCAAGCTGCTTCAACAGGGATATAAATATATTTCTTTTTTATTTTTTAGGGTGGGGGGCAATTACAACTTTTGATATGGGGTCTTGTGATTTCTATGTGCGCCACTATCTGTGTGATCTCCCCAGGATGTTTCCGCTCACTGCTCATTATACATCATGGTTATCTGCTCGTGGTATATCATGGTTATCTTCTGTATAAACCCCTCACCGGTCATATTTCCTTTCTTCTATAGGTGGAGACTGTGGGACCCTTCTAAGCACCAGGGGTCCTTTCTCTGTCCCCATGGCCCGCTTGTACTTTGCAGAGGCGGTACTTGCCGTGGAATACCTGCATAGTTACGGTGTGGTGCACAGAGACCTGAAGCCGGAAAAGTAAGTGCCCCCGTAGTATAAAAAGTGGGGAAAGTTGTCATTTATTATCATTCAGTCTGTGAGGTTAAAACCATCTTCTCTTTTGCAGCCTCCTGATTACATCTACTGGACATATTAAAGTTACCGATTTTGGGATTTCAAAACTTGGTCTAATGATACCGAAAACCAACACCTACAAGGAATTAGCAGTGGACATCTCCAGAGAGTTCCAGGACCGTGAGGTCAGCATCACCTACAAGAACTTAGCTTGTTATTTTCAAATCTCATCACACTATTGTCTCTACTCTACGTTCTTCCTTTCTAGAGAACTTTTCCACTAATATTTTATCTTCTGCATTGTGTTTTAACGATGATAACTTGTCATAATAATTGTTTCATCGATTCTCATCTCTATCTTCTGTTGGTTTCCAGTTCTGTGGCACCCCATGTTACATAGCCCCAGAGATCATCCTGAAAGAAGGCTATGGAAGACCTGTTGACTGGTGGTCATTGGGGATCATCCTGTATAAATTCCTGCTGGGATGTGTACCATTTGATGCTGATTCCCTCACTGAGCTTTATAAAAGGGTTGTCATTGGTGAGTAGAATAATCCGATCATTGCATTGATTGGTTACATTTGTTTAGTTATTTCCTTTGCTTTATGTTACAGTCCAGTAAAGAGGTTTTATTTTCTGTAATTTTCTATGTAACAGGAGAACTAATTTGGAATTGTGATCGCGCTCCACCCCTGGATGCTCAGAATCTCATCACTGAGCTGCTCAGAAGAAATCCTGTGCGTAGACTTGGGACAGGTAACAGATATACTAGTATTAATATTCCCTTATTAGACCAAGGACATATCGCTCATGTCCATGAAGATCAGCATTTCTCTATCAGCTCATCTACTGTATTTCTAGTTCTCCACACTAAGACTTTCAGTTTATTTCCTTCATGTCGGCTTAGTTTTGTCATTAGTTCAGATTACGATAAACTGTTCAGATATGGAGCCATCCCTGACTATGTCCGCATCACTTTTGTTTTTCTTTTTCTAGGAGGAGCATTTGAGATCAAGGTTCATCCATTCCTGAGTGACTTGGACTTTGACAACATTCTGAGCCAGGAGCTGGAGTATGTTCCTCAGCTTGTTTCAGACGCAGACACCAGCTTATTTATCAGTAAGTAGAAGGAGACGTCATCTAGACTAAGCGACTGTTTGTCTCATATTCCCTAATATGTGATCATCTGTTCCCATTAATATTAGTGATAAATAGTGACTGTGTTATACTGACAACCTCTAATAATACTTCATTACCTATTTCTTGTAGATCATTCTGATATAAACAAACATCTGGTCTCAAAGGATGAGGAAGGCACAAGTGAGAACAATGAGAGCCTTGACTTCCAAAATTTTACGTCATCTTCTGAAAAGCTTTGTAAAGTAAGTATGTGATTAATAAATCCAAAATATGTAAAAAAAAATTAAAAAAACTCTAAAAGCACATAAAAAAAATATTTTATATCTTATTTTTATCCGTATTTAGCTCTGTATCATCGCTACCAGGATGGTGAACAATGAGGATTCCAATGCCCCTCCAGAGTATACACCAGAAACCAACACAAATATCTCAGAAATGTGAGTAGATTATAAAGGGTCATTAATTCATTACTGGGAGTTCCAGGCTGATCTATGTACACAACACCAAATATAGGACATAAATATCAGAATATCAAATGCAGCATTCACCGCTTCATGGTTAACGGTCATTGTACTTTTGGCTTCAGAAAATGCAGAAGATAACAGCCCATAATTGTGGCAGGTCATACATTTTTAGCACTGCCTACTCTGTAGGAGAGCCGTAGTATTACTTGCCATCCATTCTTGGTAGTTGTGTTCAGATCCATGGAAGGTAGTTTTGAGCAGAAAACCTTCCCCACTATGACAGTCATATGTCCTATTAGGCCTTATAGTCAGTGTTCTTATAGTGAGACAACCCATTTTATACTGTGTTTACTTACGATTTACATGTTTTTCTTCTTCAAACAGGCAGAAAGAATCTGTTCCTGTATGTAATACAGACTATGCTGTTACCATTTTGCCACCCTCGTCCCCATTGCCAGGTATGTACATGTCTACAGCACCAACAATGTGAATGTTGACTTCAAGGCTCAAATATTTCCACATGGTTTTTCTGGTCTACTATGTTATCTATGTTTCATGGATCTCAGCTATGTTGACCATGGGTTCGTACTGTATCCCTATTTCCCTAATTTTGTACAGGAGTTTTTTTTCATGTATTCTGTATATTACGTTGTATCATCTAGTAACCTAGTGAGATATAGCGACTGTGTTATACTGACACCCTCTAACAATCCTTCCTTACCTATGTCTTGTAGATCACTCTGATGAAAACAACCATCTGATCTCAGAGGATAAGGAGGGCACAAGTGAGGACGATGAGAACTTTATCTTCCGAATATTTGCATCATCATCTTCTGAGAGGCTTTCTAAAGTAAGTATGTGATCGATAAATCCAAAATATGTACAAAAAAGGATCTACAAAATTAAAAAGTATATATATTTAATAACTTATTGTTATCCACATTTAGCACTCTACCACCACTAACGGGATGGTGAACAACGAGGATCCCAAGGCCCCTCCAGAGTGTACACCAGAATCCAACACAAACATCTCAGAAATGTGAGTAGATTATGGGGTCATTACTGGGAGCTCCAGGCTGATATATGTGCACAACATCAAATATAGGACATAAATACCATAATATCAAATGCAGCATCCACCGCCCCATGGTTATGGGTCATTGTGCTTTCAGCTTTCGGAATTGTTGGAGATAACAGCCCATAATTGTGGCCGGTCATGCACTTTTAGTGCTGCCCTCACTGTAGGAGAGATGTAGTATGAAATGCCGGCCATTCTTGGTAGTTGTTTTCCTCTCAGCTCTCTATAAAAGGTAGTCTTGAGCAGAAGACCTTCCCCACTATGACAGTCATATGTCCTACTAGGCCTTATAGTCGGTGTTCTTCTAGTGAGACAACCCCTTTTATATGGAGTTTACTTGAGATTTACATGTTTTTCTTCTTCAAACAGGCAGAAAGTATCTGTTCCTGTATGTAATACAGACGATGCTGTTACCATCTTGCCACCCTCGTCCCCATTGCCAGGTATGTACATGTCTACAGCACCAGCAATGTGAATGTTGACTTCAAGGCTCAAATATTCCCACATGGTTTTTATACAATACTATAGGTCTCTTATGTTATCCATATTATGACAAAGCAGATCCTATAAGAAGATATTGTTATTGATTTTTTTTTTAAATTTTTCATCAGAATTTCCATCTCATGAAGAAAGAAAATCGGCAATAAATCTGAGTATGGAGCAACAAAACTCAGAAAATGGAAAAAATGGGAAAAAGAGACGAGGTAAGTGTGAGAATCAACTCCATGTTGTGTGATGTCAGTGAGAATAATTCATGTGGAGTAGATGTCATCTGTCAGTGATGGGATTGTCACATGTATGATTGCTGACAATGACCCCTGACCTCTGTATGATAATATTCCTCTGCCGTCCGGCCACAGTGACTGCACAGCATTATCATGTAATATGGAGTCCCATCACTTACATTATATTTATTTCTCTTCTCATAGGTTCCATCTTCCGCCGGATCTTATCATCCTGCCGGCGTGGATTATCCAGGGCTGCTCGCGCATTTGCATGCTGTCACTGTTGCCCTAAAACCATCTAAAAGACGGGACACCTAAGCATCCAGCGCCCTGAAGTCCAGCAGATCCACCATCACTGCTGGAGCTGTATATAAGGACCTTCACCATCTACCTGTGGCCTTCTGGCTGGTCAACCTGGACAAGTTTCAGTAACGCCTCTGTCATCGGGCTCCGCGGTATTCATACTGCTCGTCTGACTTGTCATTTACTGATCACCTGGTATCTGACCTCGGCTATCTTCCTGACTTTGATTTAGTCTATTGATAATGTTCACGATTTTATTCATCCCATTATTAATTAAAAAAAAGTAAAATCTGTTACTGTTGCTCTGATTCCTTTTTGTCTTGAATTCACAAATACTTGTAACTCACTAATTGCTCTTCTTCTCACTAAATGTATTTCTCATTATCCTTAATGCAGCAGTCAGTCTCATATTTCTGTCCAGCAGTTACACTGGTGCCTCCACCCTGTACCAGTCATTACACTCATCCACAAACCTCTCCACACTGCTGCACAGTCCTGCATCTCTACCATATCTACACTCCAATGAGCTAAGATTAACATCCTCCATAATCAGGACCTCCCACTCTCATGTCCAAGACATTTTCTCTGCTGCACCAGCTCTCAGGAGTGCACTACTGCAGGCAATCATGTTCATTCCCACTATCAGAGATTTTAAGTGTGCAGTAGAAACAGATTATTTGTGGCAGGACTATCAAATCACCTCACTATTCTAAGTTTTTCCTACAGCACTCAATAGCACTTAATATTTGTACATATACAGATAATGGTTGGTGACTGGTTCATGCAGCCTTAATTCCACAAAGATAGAAATAAAAGGTCAACATGTTTCATACATCCAAACCATCCTTAATCATGGCAGAAAAACATAATTTTAAGCTCCCACTATGAATATTTGGTGAGATATCACAGCTGTGTGTTTTCACAGCACAAAGAACGCATCTTACAGATCAGCAAATCACAGTGTGCTGACGCTTAGTGTTGTAGTTTTGAACAACACCATTCATTTTATCATATAATGTGTTGAAAAATGAGAAAAAATGCCAGGTTTGGGTTCCTTCATTTTACAGTGTGTATTGTGTTGTAAAAACAAACTGACAAAATGATTCAGAGTCAGTAGTACGATTACTGTGATACCAAACTTATAAGGTTTATATATATATATATATATATATATATATATATATATATATATATATATATATACAGTTATATGAAAAAGTTTGGGCACCCCTTTTAATCTTAAGCTTAATGTTTTATAAAAATTGGTGTTTGCGCAACAGCTATTTCAGTTTGATATATGTAATAACTGTTGGACACAGTAATGTTTCTGCCTTGAAATGAGGTTTATTGTACTAACAGAAAATGTGCAATCTGCATTCAAACAAAATTTGACAGGTGCATAAGTATGGGCACCTTACCAGAAAAGTGACATTAATATTTAGTAGATCCTCCTTTTGCAAAAATAACAGCCTCTAGTCGCTTCCTGTAGCTTTTAATGAGTTCCTGGATCCTGGATGAAGGTATTTTTGACCATTCCTCTTTACAAAACAATTCCAGTTCAGTAAAGTTTGATGGTCGCCGAGCATGGACAGCCCTCTTCAAATGATCCCACAGATGTTTAATGATATTCAGGTCTGGGGACTGGGATGGCCATTCCAGAACATTGTAATTGTTCCTCTGCATGAATGCCTGAGTAGATTTGGAGCGGTGTTTTGGATCATTGTCTTGCTGAAAGATCCATCCCCTGCGTAACTTCAACTTTATCACTGATTCTTGAACATTATTGTCAAGAATCTGCTGATACTGAGTGGAATCCATGCGTCCCTCAACTTTAACAAGATTCCCGGTGCCGGCATTGGCCACACAGCCCCAAAGCATGATGGAACCTCCACCAAATTTTACTGTGGGTAGCAAGTGTTTTTCTTGGAATGCTGTGTTTTTTTGCCGCCATGCATAAAGCCTTTTTGTATGACCAAACAACTCAATCTTGGTTTCATCAGTCCACAGGACCTTCTTCCAAAAAGAAATTGGCTTCTCCAAATGTGCTTTTGCATACCTCAGCCGACTCTGTTTGTGGCGTGCTTGCAGAAACGGCTTCTTTCGCATCACTCTCCCATACAGCTTCTCCTTGTGCAAAGTGCGTTGTATAGTTGACCGATGCACAGTGACACCATCTGCGGCAAGTTGATGCTGCAGCTCTCTGGAGGTGGTCTGAGGATTGTCCTTGACTGATCTCACCATTCTTCTTCTCTGCCTTTCTGATGTTTTTCTTGGCCTGCCACTTCTGGCCTTAACAAGAACTGTCCTGTGTTCTTCCATTTCCTTACTATGTTCCTCACAGTGGAAACTGACAGGTTAAATCTCTGAGACAGCTTTTTGTATCCTTCCCCTGAACAACTATGTTGAATAATCTTTGTTTTTGGATCATTTGACAGTTGTTTTGAGGAGCCCATGATGCCACTCTTCAGAGGAGATTCAAACAGGAGAACAACTTGCAAGTGTCCACTTTAAGTAGCTTTTCTCATGATTGCATACACCTGGCTATGAAGTTCAAAGCTCAATGAGGTTACAAAACCAAAAAAGTGCTTTAGTAAGTCAGTAAAAAGTAGGTAGGAGTATTTAAAACAAGAAAATGATAAGGGTGCCCATACTTATGCACCTGACAAATTTTGTTTGAATGCAGATTGCACATTTTCTGTTAGTACAATAAACCTCATTTCAAGGCAGAAACATTACTGTGTCCAACAGTTATTACATATATCAAACAGAAATAACTGTTGCAAAAACACCAATTTTTATAAAACATTAAGCTTAAGATTAATAGGGGTGCCCAAACTTTTTCATATAACTGTATATATACAGTGTTTAGCATAAATCAGTACACCAAATAGATTTGTCAGCAAACCTGTAGTTTCCTTTCAGAATCATCATTTTATATGGGATACCATACTACAAAATACTCTCGCAAATTTGAGCCATTGAATGCAAACAAGATTTGGTATTTTGCAGACCCCAAAAAAGTAATTTTCTTAACAAACTCATTCAAGATCATGTTTCAAAAATGAGAACATCCCAGTAACAGTCTTAAGAGAAAAGCTAAGTTTAGACAACAAAATTCTAATTAACAAGAACTGAACAACAGGTAAGTGTAATTATTCATTAAACAGATGTCCAGCAGACAGGTGTCTGTAAAAGGAAGTTACTTAATAAAGAAAACTCCTTCCCATTTCATGCTATCAGCAATGGCACCACATAGAAGGGAAATGTCACAAAACCTGAGAAAGAAAATAATTTCTTTGCAATAAATGTGAAGTCTACAAGAAGATCAGCAAAACTTTACTTATCAGTCAGAATACTGTAGCAAAAGTGATGCAAAACTATAACAAAGATGGAACTGCAACCATCTTACAGAGACGTCCAGGCCGACTATGGAAGTTAACACCTAAACAAAAGCGTCCTCTGATGAGAAGGGTAAGTGGCACCACATAGAAGAGAAATGTCACAAGACATTTCTGAGAAAGAAAATAATTTCTTTACAAAAAATGTGAAGTCTACAAGAAGATCAGCAAAGCTTTTCTTATCAGTCAGATGGAAGTTAACATCTAAACAAAAGCATCTTCTGATGAGAAGAAAATCGACAGGCAAATTCATTGCTATTAGCTGAAGAAGTAGAAAGCCAAACCAGGGCGAGTGTTTTCCATGACACGACACGGTGTACACTGCAAATGAATGGCATTCATGAGTGTCCTCCACAAAGGAAGCCTCTCTCCCTTAAAGCCCATGAACAATAAAAGTCCGTCTACAATTTGCCAGGGCCCATGCTTAAAACTATGAGGACTACCGGGACTCTATACTGTGTATGTGCATCTTATGTGTATGTCCGTATTTTATGTTTGTGTGCACTATGTATATGCATACGTTAAAATGTGTATAGAGTATTAGCATGTGCAAATTTTATATGTGTGCCTAATATAAATATACATGGAAATGTATATGTAGGTGGTGCCTGATGGAGGGTGGGGGGCCCAGATCAGAAGTCCTGATTAAGGGCCCTTCACTGTCATTGTCTGCCCCTTATATAAACAGTAAAATCTCCTTTAATAACTGGACTTCCATTGGGGTGGACTTTTCATAGATGGCCAGTAGGCATACTATATTGTGAATCTGGGCATCTCTCACAGAAAATCTGATCTGGATATGAGGGTGGTCTTCTATAAGCGGTGATGTTTTGGAGAGATTTAGGGAAAAGTCCCAATGCTTATCCATCGATCTGGTAATTTGAGTAAAATATTTGTGTTGATAACTGATCACAAAGTCACAAAATATGTAAGATTTGGCATAACCTGGTTCATTTTTCAAAAAGTTATGCTCAATTTTTTTAGCACCAAGTTTTGTTGCTTTTTTGTAGACTTACACTAACTTAGTATATTGTGTGAGAATTAAATGAATTCTGAATTAGTTGGCGCATTTTACCACACTCTGGGGGTCCCTGACAGTCCTTCTTTACCGGCCCTGTAGTGATGCCAATGTAAACTTCCAAGTGACCGCGCAGTCAATCACTGTCACGAATGAAGGACAACCTATGATTAGCTAATTTTTGGGAAATCCTTATAACAAAAGGGGATTGAAAATATTTACAATTATTTTAAAAGCTTTAAAAAAAAACAGACCCAATACTTATAATTAGTTTGTTGAAAGTAGTCTAATTAAAGGGAGCTGAAAGGATTAGAGAACCCGATTCACCAGTGTTTTTGCCAGAAAGCTGGCATAAAGCTCTTGAAAAGTTGCAAAGTTTTGTGACTTTTCCCATTTTCACATAATTTTAACTTCTTTAAAGCCCAAGACGTACTGATACGTATCTGCGCCCTGGGACTTAAGAGCCTGATACGTATTAGTACATCTTTGCGATCGCGCCCGCACACAGGCTGTGCGGGCGTGATCGCCGCCGGGTGTCAACTGATTGTCACAGCTGACACCCGGTGCTATGTGCTGGGAGAGGTCCCGCACATTAACCCCCGCAATGCTGCGATCGAAGTCATCTGCAGCATTGCGGGGGCAAGGGGAGGTGATCGGGATAGTCACCTCTCCTGCCGGCATCCAGCAATGTGTGCCGCGGCTTCCCGGATGTTGCCATGATGACCCGATTCACTGAGGGGTGCAGTTTTAAGAATGGTGTCACTTTTGGGTATTTTCAGTCATAAAGACCCCTCAAAGTGACTTCAAATGTGATGCGGTCCCTAATAAAATGGTTTTGTAAATTTTGTTGGAAAAATGAGAAATCGCTGGTCAATTTTAACCCTTATAGCTCCCTAATAAAAATAAATTTGGGTTCCAAAATTGTGCTGATGTAAAGTAGACATATGGGAAATGTTATTTATTAACTTTTTTTGTGTGACATATCTCTCCGATTTAAGGGCATAAAAATTCAAATTTTGAAAATTGCAAATATCTGTTTTTTTCACAAATAAACACAAGTGATATCGAAGAAATTTTACCACAATCATAAAGTACAATATGTCATGAAAAATATTCTCAGAACCAGGGGGATCCGTTGAAGCGTTCCAGAGTAATTACCTCATAAAGTGACAGTGGTCAGAATTGTAAAAATTGGCCTTCTCATTAACGTGCAAACCACTTTGGGTTGTAAAGGGGTTAAGGACTCTACCTGCATATACAGTCATGGCGGAAAGTGCTGGCACCCTTGAAATTGTTTCAGAAAATTACACATGTTTTATTACACGCATGTTTATTTCCTTTGTGTTTATTGGAACAACACAAAAAAACTGAGAAAAAAAAGGCAAATTGGACATAATTTCACACAAAACTCCAAAAATGGGCCGGAATACATATATATATTTTTGATGGGACAACACTGAAGATGCGACACTTTGATACAATGTACTGTAGTCAGTGTACAGCTTGTTTAACTGTAAATTTGGTGTGCCTGCAAAATAACTCAACACACAGCCATTAATATCTAAACCGCTGGCAACAAAAGTGAGTACACCCCTAAGTGTGTTCTCAGCTGATGTTATTTGTTGGTTTTTCTTTGCATCCCGAACAATTTTCTTGGCAGTTGTGGCTGAAATTTTTGTTGGTCTACCTGACTGTGGTTTGGTTTTTACAGAGCATCTGATTTTCCATTTGTTAATCACAGTTTGAACACTGCAGACTGGCATTATCAATTCCTGGGATATCTTTTTGTATCCCTTTCCTGTGTTATACTCTTTTTGCCTCCCTTTCCTGTGTTATACAGTTCAACTACCTTTTCCCGTAGATCCGTTGATAATTCTTTTGCTTTCTCCATCTCAAAATCCAGAAACGTCAGTGGCTGGATCCCAGAAACTCACTCAGCTTTATGCACACACACTGATTACAAGCAAACAGGTCATAGGTGAGGATGTTACCTTTAGTAGCCATTCAAACCCACTTGTGTCAAATTCTGTGCATGTTATCAGGCCAAAATCACCAGGGTATGTGAACTTTTTGATCAGGATTATTTGGATGTTTATGGTTGTCATTAGTGATGAGCGAGCACTAAAATGCTCGAGTACTCGTTGCTCGGGTCGAGCAAATTGAAATACTCGGGTGCTCAACCCGAGCAATGAGCCCAATATAAGTCTAGGGGAAACTTGAGCATTTTTCAGGTGGCTCCCCACGGCGGTCTGCAGAGGGCCTAAAAATTGCCCAAATCGATGGGAACTGTGCTCAAATGACATGGGAACAGCATGGGGAAGACCCCTGGAAGCATCTCTGACTCCCAGATCACTGCTGTCAACAACGTCGTCAGAGTATTACGCCACTTTTACGGCGTAAGGAACATCCTTTCCAGGGTGATGACTTGTATATAAGGCAAAATAAATAAACAAAAACAAAAATACTCCTACACACTTAGCATTTTTGACACGTTTTTGCACTTTTGCATTGCTTTCAACCAAGACAAATGCATTCACCAGGAAATGTCATTTTAACATTTTACAACCTTATCTGGCCATGTGGTGTGTGACACATCATCAGACACATGCATACAGTGCTGAAAAGACATGGGAACAGCAAGGGGAAGACCTCTGGAAACATCTCTGACTCCCAGGTCACTGCCTAAATGTGTGCCCATCATAAGTGATCCTTGGCACATGCGAAGATGCCTCCCGCCATGCACCTGTCGTTGCAGACTTGCAACAATCACCGTCCATGTCTTTGTCCCACTGCAGTGTTCAGTTGTCCCTACCCCATTCCTTGGAATGCAAGCACAAGAATGCCGGCAGCCACACAACCACAGGCTGCAATACTATACTGCCAAATTTTTGACAGCTGCTTGCACTTGAAATGTGGCCTTTTAGGCTCGTGGAGGCGGAAGCTTTTCATAACCTCATGCCGGCGACGGCCGGGTGTCCATACTCGGTCCCCAGCCGCCACTATATTTCCCGGTATCGCATCCGCCTTCCACAAGCACGGGTCCCATAACATTACCCGTGCCCTCCCCAGTGCACTTACTGGGAAGGACCGCCTAACCACAAACACGTGGACAGGTGAATGTGGCCAGGGACGGTACGGAGCCAGTCCACAACTTTTTTTGCTAAGAGTTGTATTTAGCTCGGTGAAAGGACTGGCATAGAGGGAAACTGTATCTACCCTGCGTGTCATTTCTCCCAGAAAATCCTGTAATTGAGCTTGTTGCAGAAGCAATGGCAGCCCATCCAACATCAACTCGCACTTGTCAATGGTGCTTTGACACACACACATCTTTCTTTGCGCATTTAATTTCTTGAATACAGAGTTGGAAAATGGCCTGATCCGTAATGCGTTTTGAGAAATAACATGCATAAGCATGGCCGATCCGCATTAAAAAAGTAGCCATAGAGTGTCCAGGAACCTTCCCCCACACTTTTCTTAGCCAGGGCTGCTTTTCGGCAGGGTTGGACGGGCCCACCAGAGAACCGGAGACTCCTCCGGCGGGCCCTGGCTTCTCCTTCAGGAGAGTTCATAGTGCCGAGGTGAGGCCATGATGATGATAGAGGCCATCATCTGCTTAGTTTTCTGTTACTTGGAATGCAATTGCAAGTATGCAGCCAGCCACCCACCCACCCACAGGCCGCAACACTAAACTGACAGATTTCTGGGCAGCTCTTTGCACTTGAAATATGGCCTTTTAAGCTTGTGGAGGTGGAAGCTTTTCACAACCTCATACAGGCGGCGGCCGGGTGTCCATACTCGGTCCCCAGCCGCCAGCATTTTTCCCGGTATCGCCTTCGCCTTCCACAAGCACGGGTCCCACAACATTACCCATGCCCTACCCAGTGCACTTACTAAGAAGGACTGCCTAACCACAAACACGTGGACTGGTGAATGTTGCCAGGGACGGTACGGAGCCAGTCCACAACTTTTTTTGATAAGAGTTGTATTTAGCTCAGTGAAAGGACTGGCATAGAGGGAAACCGTATCTACCCTGCGTGTCATTTCTCCCAGGAAGTCTTCTAAAGCTGCTTGCACTTGAAATGTGGCCTGAACATTACTGCTGGTACTTTTCTGTGGGAATTTTCTTGCCTCCTACCAGCCTGGAATATTTCCAGCAAACTATGGTACAACACCATGGTATTAGCACTGCCCCCAGTACCAGTAGTGAAGCCATCCTCAATTTCCTTCTGTGGAATTTTATTTGGTAGACTGAGTGGCTGCCCAAATACATTTTCTCACAAAGGAGCTGATGATAGAGTGGCAGTAGGTTCAAGTTTCTCCAGCCTGTTAGATATTAGAGGGTGAACGGCAGCACATTGGATCAGTGGTTAGCACTGAAGTCTTGCAGCACTGGGATCCTGGGTTCAAATCCCAGCAAGGACAACATCTGCAAGAAATTTGTATGTTCTCCCCATGTTTGCATATGTTTCCTCCTCAGTAAAAATAGAGTGTCCTGGAATCTTCCCACACACTTTTCTTAGCCGGGACTGCTTCTCGGCTGGGTTGGACAGTTCCACCAGAGAATTCTCTGGTGTGCCTTGGCTTCTACCTCAGGAGAGTTCATGATAGCGCTAACTTTGCAGCTGCTATGGGGCTCTTGAGCGGGTGAGAAAGGTTAGCCCTCAGAAACAAATCCTCTGGTGGGCACAATGTTTTTCAATCTGAAACAGCTTCTCAGTGGGAGTTGTATTTCACCACAGCCATATTCTTTAGCTCTGTGAAAGGACTGGCATAGAGGGAAACCGTATCTACCCCGGTTGTCATTTCTCCGTCACCAGGTTCCGCCCATTGTAACACACGACCATGCCTGGCTGTATGTTCAGCGGTGAGAGCCACAGATCAAGCTGCTGTGTTACAGCTTTCAACAGCTATGCAGCGCTGGGCGGTTTGTCAATTAAGCATTAAGCATGTTATCTTCAGCACAGCCTGTTGCTGTTTGGTCAAGGCAGTGCTGCAGTGCTGTCAGCTTGTGACTGATGTGGTCATTTCGGAGATGGAGGAGGTGGTGCATGAGCTGAACAATGTGATTACATTGAGGTTAAATTGGTGATGCTGTTTTTTATACTAAAGAAAGATCCTATTGTTATGTTTTTTTATGTTATTTTTTATGACAAATGCATTCACCGGGAAATGTCATTTTAACATTTTACAACCTCATCTGGCAATGTGGTGTCATCAGACACATCCTGTTTTATTTATGATGGAGGGACTCTGAAAGTCATAAAGCCTATTTTTATAGGGACATCAGACGGCCCTTACTATTCTTAAAAGGCCAGCAGTCGGCCCTAGCTATTGTTAGAGAGCCATCAGAGGGCTATGCTTTGTTGTTCCCATTATTAACAAGTGGGTCTCCTATACTGTTATTGCGCATCCAGTGACTGCAAGGGTTGTCAAAAATTTGGACGCAACCTAATACCCCTTTAAAGAGACATAGAGGAGGGTCTCAGTAAAAAAAATGTTCCCATTATAAAGGAGCGGGTCTTCTATAGTGGTAATGCCCATGCTGTGACTGCAAGGGTGGCCAAAATTTTTGAAAAAAAACACTAACAATTTAAAGACACAAAGAGCATGGCCACAGTAACAAGGTACGACATGGTCTGCTATACAGTTATAGGGTATGCAGTGAGTCCAACGGCTGACCAATTTTAGGAAAAAACCCACTAAGAATTTAAAGACACATAGAGCAGGGCCACGGTAACGACAAATTCCCATTAGAAATGATAGGGTCGGCTATACTGTTATAGGGTATGCAGTGAGTCCAACGGCTGACAGATTTTAGGAAAATCCCCACTAAGAATTTAAAGACACACAGAGCAGGGCCACAGTAACAAGATATGACATGTTCCCATTAGAAAGGAGAGGGTCTGCTATACAGTTATAAGGTATGCAGTGAGTCCAACGGCTGACCAAGTTTAGGAAAAAACCCACTAAGAATTTAAAGACACATAGACCAGGCCACAGTAATGACAAATTCCCATTAGAAAGGAGAGAGTCTCCCATAGTGTTGGACTATGCAGTGACTGCAAGGGCTGCCAAAAATTTGGAGGCACTTCAATGGCCCTTGGAAGAGACGTGGAGGAGCGCATCATAAAATTTTTTTACCATTAGAAAGGAGCGGGCCTCCTATACTTGTAATGCCATGCACTAAGTGTATGGGCGGACAAAAATTTACTCCTGGGGGGTATACATGAACATACTGTATAAAAATTTTTTTTTACAGGCATCATAAAAATGTAGCGCCCCGAGGGCTCGGCCGCTACAGGGGTATTGCACCTCTGCCAGAGGTGTGATATTCCACTTCCGGGTAAGGATGGAGTATGGACGAGGGTTCAGTTAGCTGCATACTGCACACTCACCCCATTTCCGAGGGACAGCTCAATGGTGCTCCCATTAGACAGAAATGCAGGCACGACAGACCATGTCCCTCGCTGGAGTGGGGAGGGGGTAGGAATACCCAGTGATGTAGGAGCAGATAGGGGTTGGTTCCTGAGCGTAGATAGGAGCCCATTGTTTGCTGGTCACCTGGGCTCATGTTCTAGAGGGAGGTATAAAAGGTGGGCACCATCTTAGAACAGTGTTCAGTCAGAGAGAAGAAGTGACAGAGTGGGGGCCTTGGTTGTCGAACGAAGTGTGCCCTCTGCCTCCAGCGTTTTCAGATGGGAATTTTTTTAATAGTTCCGCAACAAGGGCCTTCTGGTACTGCCTCATTTTTGTACACCTGTCCGCCTCAGGAATAAGAGATATAAAGTTCTCCTTGTAGAGTGGGTCTAGAAGTGTCACCAACCAGTAATGACCTAAAATTTTGAGAATGCGAGGGTCATGGGAAAGGCAGCATAGCATAAACTCAGCCATGCATGCCAGACTACTAACAGGCAAGACTTCCGTGTCCTCACCAAGAGGATGACTGACCATGCTCTCCTCCTCCTCCTCTCTGTCCTCTGGCCATCCACGCTGAACAGACGGTATGACAGCTGTGCAGATAGCACCGTCTATAGTGCATGAAACTAGTTCCTGTCCTTCCTCCTCCTCCTCTTCCTCATTGTCACCCAATCCACGTTGGGATGAGATGAGGCTTGGCTGTGTGTAATCACCCTGTATGGTTAATTGCTCCATCGTATCGTGCTCCGCCTGCAATGCATCATCTTTGATTGTGAGCAGAGAGCGTTTCAGAAGACAGAGAAGCGGGATGGTGAGGCTAATTATGGCGTCATCGCCGCTCACCATCTTGGTGGAGTCCTCAAAGTTTTGGAGGATGGTACATATGTTTGACATCCACGTCCACTACTGAGGTCTTATGTGTGGAGTCTGAACTGAATACCGATAGCCTTTTTGATGCTGGTACTCAACAACTGCCCTCTTCTGCTCACAAATCCTTCCCAACATCTGCAATGTAGAGTTCCAACGTGTGGGGACATCACACACGAGTCTGTGAGCCAGAAGCTGCAAATG
The DNA here is from genome assembly GCF_046119375.1 of Phyllobates terribilis. NCBI lineage: Eukaryota > Metazoa > Chordata > Amphibia > Anura > Dendrobatidae > Phyllobates > Phyllobates terribilis. The sequence continues at coordinate 10,442,903 of NW_027362777.1, forward strand.
CTGCTGAAACACTGCAAGGGCGGCGGAAGCTGTAGCTGACTTTCTAAAATGGGCACACAGGCGGCATACTTTAACAAGCAGATCCGGCAGCTCCGGCTAGGATTTGAGTAACTGCTGAACCACGAGGTTAAGCACATGGGCCAGGCATGGTACGTGTGTGAGCTCGCCTCGCCTCAGAGCCGCCACCAGGTTCCGGCCATTGTCACACACGACCACGCCTGGCTGTAGGTTCAGCGGTTTGAGCCACAGATCTGCCTGCTCTTTCAGAGCTGTCCATAACTCTTCAGCATTGTGTGTTTTTTCACCTAAGCATATTAGCTTCAGCACAGCCTGTTGCCGCTTGGCCGAGGCAGTGCTGCAGTGCTTCCAGCTTGTGACTGATGTGGTCATTTCGGAGATGGAGGCTGAGGAGGAGGAGGAGGCTGAGGAGCATGAGGTTCAGGAGCTGTAGACCGTGGGGGCAACCCTGATTGACCTAGGGCCTGCAATCCTTGGCGTCGGAAGGACGTGTTCCGTCCCAAGGTCCGACTGGGTCCTGGCTTCCACTATGTTAACCCAGTGTGCCATCAGCGAGATGTACCACCCCTGCCCACAAGCACTTGTCCACGTGTCCGTGGTTAGGTGGACTTTACCGGTAACTGCGTTGTTGAGGGCACGGCTAATGTTTTGGGACACGTGCTTGTGTAATGTGGGGACGGCACACTGGGAGAAATAGTGGCGGCTGGGGACAGAGTACCGAGGGACGGCCGCCGCCATCAGGTTGCGGAATGCTTCTGTCTCCACAAGCCTAAAAGGCAACATTTCGAGCCAAGCAGTCGTGAATTGTGAGAATTTAGTAGTGTGGCCTGTGGGACGTTGGCTGCATATTTGCGCTTGCATTCCAAGGACTGGAGTATGAACAACTGAACGCTGCGCTGGGACAAGGACATGGACGTGCTTCCTGATGCTGCTACTTGAGAGTGTGCAATGACAGGTACAGGGCAGGAGGCATCTTTGCATGCACTATGGACAGGGGATTGACTTGCATGCACAACAGCAGAAGAAGCAATGGTGCCACCTGTAGACACTGTTCCTGGACCCTGGTGTTCGGCCCACAAAGTCGAGTGCTTTGCTGCCATGTGCCTGATCATGCTGGTGGTGGTCAGGCTGGTCGTTTTGCCACCCCTGCTGATGCTGGTCTGGCTCGTGATGCAAATGGCCTTTTTGGAGTTATCGGCAGAGTCTTTAAAAAACAACCAGACTCGGGAAGACCTAACAGTTGTAGTGGCAACTTCCTTCGTGTTGGTGTTACGGGAAACGGTAGCCTGCCTTCTGTCTGCGGCCACCACACTGCTTCTTCCTGCCTGTTGGGGTGCTCTGCCTCCCTCCCCCTGTGTGCTGCTGTCCTTGCTCTGCATGTCCTCCTGCCAGGTTGGGTCAGTTACTATATCATCCACTACCTTGTCTCCCACTTCTGCACCCTGGTACTACTTTCTGCCAATTGTGTCTCATCATCGTCCACCTCTTGTGACAGTTTCCCACCGTCGCCTTCGTGTGACCGTGGCTGCTCAAATATTTGGGCATCGCTACGCGTGATCTCCTCTTGCCTCGCTTCAAGTGGACCGGGCGAGAGGCCCGAATCTATAAATGGAAAAGTGAACAGCTCTTCAGATTGTCCAAGTGTGGGATCGGTTGTCTCTGGGTACTCGGCATGGTGGGAGGAAGGAGGATCAGGGTGAGGAATATGAGGTCCAGACTCATGGCTACTGAGACTTGACCGTGTGGAAGACAGGGTGGTGGTGGTGGCTAAGTGACTGGAAGCATTATCCGCTATCCAACCAACAACCTTTTGACACTGATCTGGGTTCAATAGTGGTGTGCTGCGGTCCCCTAGAAATTGGGACAGGAAGGTCAGGCGAGAAGATGTGGGTGTTTGTTGTGGCACAATTTCGGCTTGCCCACGGCCTTGTCCTCGGCCTCTGCATGCACCATTACCATCACGTCCAGTTCCCCGTCCCTTGCCACGTGCCTTGCCCATTTTAAATGGAGGATAGTATCTTCCACGCTCACTACAAATGACTGAGTTTGAAGCGAAGTTATATGTGATCGGTGTGATGGAGAAAACAGAGTTTTAAATACCTGGCCTGTAGGTAAGTAATGTGAACAGCAAACTGCTGTGAATTGCTTCACTGACACACTGAAAAAATGGAGGCCAGAAATGGCAGTATTTTCTGACAACGTATATGTGATCCGTGTGACGGAGAAAACACAGTTTTAAATAGCTGGATTTCTAGCGCTCTAATATGGAAAGGACCTGGCTGTATTCTGCAGTGCCAACAAGCAAATGGCGCAGAAAAACGGTGTTCTCTGGATTGCTTTATAAGCAAATAATGAGGATTAAGATCCAAAGAAAAGTATTCCTGGCCCCTGAGACTTGGGCCTTTGTATAGAAATATCTAACAGCAGCAGAAGGCAGAATTGGAATGGAGCCTCTTGTGCTATATGCACTGCAGTCTGCTATATACACTGCCTGCCTGCCTATATACACTGCCTGCCTGATATCTCTGCAGATGGATTAGTCCTCAGAAGAACTGTTTGTTAGGATGGATATGTGTAATGTGCGGTTTTTCTCACTACACTACCTAATGCACGATCAAATCTCTCCCTAACGCAGCAGCAGCTCTCCCTACACTGTCTGATCCGGATTGACTGTGATGAGCATGGCAGCGCCAGGTCAGATATAGACCTGATGACGCTGTGTGGCCAGCCAATCACTGTAATGCCCACAACCAACATGGCTATGGCATTACAGTGCATGGCAGGCAATCCCTGCATGTTCATTGGCTCTGTAAAGAGCGCCAAACATGCAGGGAGGGGACCCGACTTCCCGCCCGACCAACCCGGAAATACTCGGTGAGCGCAGAGCATCTCGAGCAGTGAGATACTCGGGCGAGCACCGAGCAGTAGCGAGCATGCTCGCTCATCACTAGTTGTCATTAAGATTTAAAAAGAGAAAACACAGAAATGTGACAGTAAATGGCTTCACCCAACCAACAACCATGAGTGGAGAAAAAGTGTTTTTGTTATCATTCATTTTCTCTGAAACAAGGCCAAGAAAGCAAAAATTCTGCCGGGGTGTGTAAACTTTTGAGCAGAACTGTATATGCGCCAGCCCCAGTGTCTCCTATTCTATATACTCCAGCCCCAGTGTCTCCTATTCTATATACTCCAGCTTCTTCTATGATGTATATGCTCTAGCCCCAATGTATCCTGTGATGAATATACGCCAGCCCCAGTGTCTCCTATTGTATATACTCCAGCCCCAGTGTCTCCTATTCTATATACTCCAGCTTCTTCTGTGATGTATATGCTCTAGCCCCAATGTATCCTGTGATGAATATACGCCAGCCCCAGTGTCTCCTATTCTATATACTCCAGCCCCAGTGTCTCCTATTCTATATACTCCAGCTTCTTCTGTGATGTATATGCTCTAGCCCCAATGTATCCTGTGATGAATATACGCCAGCCCCAGTGTCTCCTATTCTATATACTCCATCCCCAGTGTCTCCTATTCTATATACTCCAGCTTCTTCTGTGATGTATATGCTCTAGCCCCAATGTATCCTGTGATGAATATACGCCAGCCCCAGTGTCTCCTATTCTATATACTCCAGCTCCAGTGTCTTCTGTGACGTAGCTAATATAACCCTAATGTCTCTTATGCAGAGGGGTCGCATGATAAAGCAGTGAGACACAAGCTCCCTGCCCTATCACTATCTCTTTCATATGCCACAGATCGCCATAGGCCTGCGGTTAACGAGATGTCAGCATACTCACGCAGGTGGCTCGGTGACATCATTGCATCGCTCTGCTCTGCAGTCCCGCCATGGAAGAGGAGACAGAGGCCGTGATGTAGGGAATCAGGATTAAGTGAGAATAAACTTTATTTTTTTAAATGATCGGGCAGTGGAGCCATCCTACTATATATCTGGAGTAGCGGGTCCATCATACTACATATGGAGTAGTGGGGCCATTATTCTATATGTATGTGGGGCAGTGGGACCATCATAGTATGTACAGGTGCATCTCACTAAATTAGAATATCTTCAAAAAGTTAATTTATTCCAGTTCTTCAATACTGTTTCAGTATGCTCCACAATCATGAGGAAGACTGCTGACTTGACAGATGTCCAGAAGGCAGTCATTGACACACTCCACAAGGTCCTAGAGTTCCAATTTTCATTTTGAAATCAAGGTCCCAGAGTCTGGAGGAAGAGTGGAGAGTCCACAATCCAAGCTGCTGGAGGTCTAGTGTGAAGGCTCCACAATCAGTGATGGTTTGGGGGGCCATGTCATCTGCTGGTGTAGGTCCACTGTGTTTTATCAAGACCAAAGTCAGCACAGCCGTCTACCAGGACATTTTACAGCACTTCATGCTTCCCTCTGCCCACAAGCTTTTTGGAGATGGAAATGTCATTCTCCAGCAGGACTTGGCCCCTGTCCACACGGCCAAAAGTACCAATACCTGGTTTACACACAACAGTATCACTGTGCTTGATTGGCAGCAAACTCGCCTGACCTTAACCCCATAGAGAATCTATTATAGAGAATCTATGGGG